>NC_136977.1:7964657-7974657 GCF_032717465.1 Coenobita brevimanus | reverse complement strand
AAAGAAAAAGAAAGAAAATGTGCGAGTGGAATAAAAAGTGTAACATTCCAGTGAGAAAAGGCCGATTTTATTTTATCCTTTCTGCCTCCAGACGATTTTATCCGTCGTAAAGGCTCCACGCTCGTCATAGTCCATCACGGTAGTCACAGTCACGTGGATTTGGCACAGGTAGCTTCTGACCTACCTATTATTCCTGATCAACGCGAATTAAACTTTGCTGCTTTTAACGTCACTGAAACTCAATTCCTCCATCATTCAACACTTCCCAATCTTCCACGTGACTATCCCCTTACCCTCCACAACATACAACTCAGTCCTTCATCCTCTCTCAGTATCCTTCATGTTTTCCTTTTCTCGTGGTCTATGAGATCACGCTCCTTCTCCAGCAAAATTTACTTCTCAGATACTGTGTGCGCTAAACCGACACCGTGCTTTCTTTAACTTTGTGCAGCTGCTGACCTTGTACTGGGGAGAGCAGCTCTCATGCGTGGCGAGGCGGAGAAACTCATCAAAAGCAGTTAAAGGCTTCTCGTCTCAACTCCCCCCCCCCCTCTCTCTCTCTCCTACCGTTACTTCAATGGCCTCTGCTTCACTTAACTCTGCCTGCACCCCTTCCACATTACGGCAGGCATGCAGCACCCGTCTAGCTCCCCACTCTCAGCCTTCTTTCCTCTAATGCAAGAGCTAACCGGAATTATGAACCTTTCACGTAAACAAATGGTCAACTCCAGATCCTTCACAGTGAATCTGTCTTTCCCTCTGCCTGTGACCTCCAGACGTTTCTGTGCAGTATGTCCAAGAATCTCGTGATAAGCAGGTCAGTTTTGGCTATCTCTAATTCAGCTTTCGCTGGAAACACAATTTAATGCATGCTGTCTCACCGCCCCTTTTATCATAGAAAAATTTTCTGCTGTATTTTATATATATATATATATATATATATATATATATATATATATATATATATATATATATATATATATATATATATATATTATGAGAGAGAGAGAGAGAGATCGAGAGAGATCAAAGTCCCACACTTCATCCACGAGCACTGCACATTAAAGTTTAGTGAGAATGACCAAGGAGCGTCTGGGGGGCGAGGTATGCATGAGGACCTAAAGGCGACGCAACACTGCCACACCCCAGACGACTCGGCTCCAACAGGCGGGTAAATAATGAATTGTCTGGCGATAGCGGGGGAAAAAATGAAAATGAAATCGTGCCACTGTCTTGATGGTGTTAATGTAGACTACTGTTTTGTAATCCCTTCGCTCTTCTGGCGGTAGGGAAAACAGAACGTGGAAAGGGTGCCACTGTCTTGTACGATGTTGATGTAGATCTTTATTCATACCTGACTACGAGACATTTTTACTATGCTGAATAAAACTGTCTAGTGGTGTATGGCACATCTTGAAGAGGCGATATTGTACTGTTGAGGTTACTGGACACACATTCTAATTCCTTCACTGCGAGGACCAAGATGGATGAAATTGCCTACTGGTAGTAGTAGTAGTACTAGCAGTAGTAGTAATGTTAGTAGTAGTTGCAGTAGTAATGTTAGTAGTAGTAACGACAACAATAAATAATAATAATAATAGAAAAAAGTCATTCTAGTGAACTGAGTAATGGCTCCCTTCTACCCCTTCACTACGAGAGGTCCATTTTGCGGTGAAAGACTCGTCTGGCGGTTCCACGATTACGATAAATCACGACATTAGCATACACAGGTCAATGAAGGTAACACAGGATTTCTACAATACCGATAAGTGCCGATATTTCCCAACAAATTAGTGAACCTACGAGAGAGATGAATATTACGATTTCACCATAACCATTATAGTCAACAGAGTGATTTGCTCTCTGAAACAACGCGAGTTCGATTCCTGGGTCAGACAAGGAAGTCAGACTTAATTTCTTAAAAACTTCCACAAGACCCACCATGTCACAAATACACTCCCATTAATACCGTCACACTAGCCCAGAACGACACAGTTTGGGGATGTTTTCAGTGTGGGTGGTGGGTATTAGCACTCAAATGGTGACAAGCGAAGGTCTGAGACGCGTAGGAGAACTGCTGGGCCTTAGGATTTCAATTCAATACCCAAAATCGGACACACACACACACACACACACACACACACACACAAAGAGAAAGGGCAGAAGGATTATAGGCCTATGATAGGATGATTGGGTCGTTAATGAGTAAAGGCTAGTAACGTGCAAGTCAGAAATGGAAGAGAGATGCAAATGGGTGGGGAGGGCAGAAAGGGGTGGGTGGGGTGGGTGGGATCAGGTAAGAGGCCGGCCGGGATGACTACACGCAATGTAAACAGCAATGAGAAGAGATCAAAAGTTCGATGCCTGGGGTGGTATAGTAAATGGGCGGACTGGGTAGCCAGGAGTGGGTGGGCAAGACTGGGATGGTGGTAGACAGCGGTAGATGGTGGGAGAGGGCTGGGATAAGGCAACCTGTGACGATGGGTGTTGTAGGTTGGTCAGTATGGGCGTGATGATGGTTTAATTCAAGACTTTGCAACACACGAACAAGTGAAAAGCCAGTATACGCTGCGCTTGTATACCGGGTTTCTCACGAAGCTGGAAAAAAAAAAAAAAAAAAAAAAAAAAAGAGGGGAAGGGATGTGAAGGAATTTGCTAAGCTTGAAAAATCTTTACCATTTCAGTGCGATGACTGTTTTGTTTTATTAATCTTACAGATGATTTCCTTTATTTGGGGAAAACTCTAAGCATTAAAATGGGTCAGAAACTGGTTGGATTTTTTTCTATTCTTGCTGCTTCTAGACAATACATTTTTTTTTTTTTTTTGTGGGATGGAATTTTGTAATAAGGAACATACAAGCAATCTCCGCTAACCCCGTCAGTACGATGATGTATTTATTTTACTTTAGAAAAAATATACTGCAGTTAGGGGGATTAAAACTTAAGCAAGACTACATAATGGAAAATTGTGAAAGGTCAGACCAAGGTAACTCTTTCACTGCATGGACTTTCCAGACACGTGGGGGTAAAATTCCTGTATAAATAAAGGCAAAACTTTAACCCTTCCAACCTGACGACGTTATTTTACTCTTCCATCTACAGCCAAGACATTATTCAGTGCTTACATTGGAAAAGACCTCCTGCAGACATAAATAAATAAACAATACATTAATAAATATAAATGTGTATAAACAAATGAGAAAACTCTTTAGTATTGATCAATCCAATTACTGACCATCATTTTTAACTGAACAAGACAGGAAACACACGATACTGGGCGGCCTCAGTATATAATGTGTAAAAAGAAGTAAACATTAACAAAAACATAAGAAAATAAAAAGACAAACTAATTACCATACTTTTGACTGGGCATGAATTTGAAGGTGGGAAAAAATACACTACATATCAATAACACACACACACACACACACACACACACACACACACACACACACACACACACACACACGCACACACACACACACACAACAAGCACACCGGTCACTGAATTCCATCTATATTCAAGGATATGGATCGTCTAACTTATTGATCAGGTACTGTACCAGGAACCACACACAAACACGGAAGAAGAAAAATATGAGAATAATGGCAATGAGGCGGAAAAGAATGATGAGAATATGCAGGGAAGAGAAAGAAAAGAATGATGGAGGAAAAAGAGAAAGAACGGAACGATGAAGGAAAAAGAGAAAGAGTAGAATGATGTGATGGGAAGTGGAAGATGAAAATAATGACAATAATGAAGAAAATACTGAAAACGATGATGTGATGAAGCGAGAATCATAAAAATAAGTGTATGCGAGAACGTTAGCTGTACTGATGTAAAGATGAAGAAAAGAATGAGGGCTACAAAGGAAGGAAAAAAAACAGGACTGAAGATGTTAATCCCTTCAACACTAAGATGCATATACCTCATTTTATTTTTACTATATACAGACGATTTATCTGGATTCAGGAGAGATTTACTGTACTGAATGAGGTATATGTTGCCTTCAAAATCGTATTCGTTAAATGAGATCTTCCTAAATAGCTGAATTAAAATTACCTGGTGGCGTTAACAACATGAAAAACAAGTATTGGCCCTGCAGGTGTGAGGAGTACCGTGCATGAGGGAAAGTGGTTTGGAGAGAGAGAGAGAGAGAGAGAGAGAGAGAGAGAGAGATTTTTTTTTTTTTTTGGCTATGGCCACTATCAATGCACACCAGGTATGTAGCGTTTGACAACAGACTGAGGTAGATAAATGGAGAAGCAGGTAAGAGGACATACTGATACATACTGGTAATTAGATAGACATATACAAGTAGACAACTGATGAAGACAGACTGCTACATTGATAAACAGACAAGCAGACAGGCTGAGACAGATTAATACAGAGACATACATACAGACAGACACAAATGAACGAATAAATATGGACGATAAAAATAAGTGCAGGAGTCATGTACTTTAAGTGTCGAAGGACGATGCAAGGTTGGACTATAAGGGGTGGCGGTGGAGTAAGGCAAGGTGTGTTTAAGTCCACCTGCTTGTTAATTTGTCACACGTACCAAGTTATCGCACAGGTGAGAATGGGAATAATAAGCAGCTGAGCAGGCAGGTAGGAGCTTTGAGAGAGTGGGAACAGAAACCACAATACTTTATGGGACAAAATCATCATCATCATCATCATCACCATCATCATCATCATCATCAGTCTGAGTTAGTCCAATGCAGGACAAAGCCTCTTCCCATCTTAAGAAGAAAAAGGTTTACATTACTATCTTCCTATTGCGCCTACACAAGGGTCATGAGGTAAACAACATTTTCTTTTCAATCTTCTCCGAGAGTACAATCCTCAATACCCAATCCTACATCCTTGTCCCTAATAGTACCGCTGGGCGAAGAGGGGCAAGAGAGAAACAAGCTACAAACGAACCCGAGTTAATCCTGCTGTGAGATAATGTGCAAACCAATGTACCATCGGCTGCCGCTCTCCCTCTTGCGCGTTAAGAGATATGCAAACAAAACACCAAAGACTGACAACGGCACAGCAGAGGAAACACAAAAGGAAGCAAACAGCAACAGATTTATGGGTCCTGTCGACGATGTGTGACAACGGGAAAACTATAACTAACATATTCTAGGAGTTACGAGTTATATGCGTAATCTTAAAACCTGAAGGCATACAGTACTTTGTGTGATGTGATTGTAAGGTTGTAACTTGATCATAGCCCGTTCAAACACACAGCGTCTTTATTATCTTACCCTAACACCAACAGATTTTATTTCTGAATGAAGGGATTAACTTAATATTATCCGCTTTGCATTTTTCAATCAAATTCTGCATAATAAATTTACCTATAGACTAAGCTTCTCAGTGCTACAAATTTTTGCAAGTAGTTCTTCAAAAATACACTGAAAAGCCTATAATGGAAATCTATAAAACATAACTAATACTGAAACTCCATTCGCGCACGCAAACGCACGTCACCCACCCACATGCATACAAAATCCCTCCCCCGCCACACACACGATCGAACGCACGCACGCACGGCCAAGCACACCCACCCACACACAAAAAAACTGGAAAAGAAAAACAAAAACAAGGTGCATTAAAGCAGAGGGGTCACAACACACACACACACACACACACACACACACACACACACACACACACAGTAAGGGAGGTAGGGAAAGGGGGTCACAGGAACACAAAATAAAGTGTAAAAAATAGTGGACCTATCTGACTACCAGGCCACTTGAGTTAAGGACACTGCAGGTCTTTCACCTTTACCTGGTCCAAATTTTCGTCTTACTGGAGCTTATTGCACGTAGCTCAGTGGCAGAATAAGATGGTAGTACTACTCTACATCCATCCATAGCACTTATTCGTGACTAGCATCGTTGATATTAATCTATTGTGGCAACTCAGCATTAAAGATGGAGCAATGGCAAGGTTAGGCCAAGTCAGAGTAAAAAGAGTATAGTACAATGGGTAAATAAGATTTAAAAAAAAAAAAGCACAAATTGACAACATTCCACACCTAAATCAATGAAAAGAGCTGTAACTGATCCCATTACCGAATACTGACTCTCTCCGTCTCTCTCGTTCCGTCACCAATTACCATCAATGTGGTCTTCCCTCCCTGCCCTCTTCTCCCCATCTCTCTCTCTCTCTCTCTCTCTGTCTTTCTCTCTCATCCTGCTAATGGCCGCAACACTCGGGCAGATAAGGAGAAAATGTCAGCTTTAAAAAATCTGCCCGTTTCACAAGTCAACTATTTGAAAAACTTTAAAAATCACTGAATACCGTATCGTTCCCGCATAAATAAATCAAACTGTAAAATTTGTCATCTCTCTCTCTCTCTCTCTCTCACACAGGGATCTATTCTGCTGACCAAGGTTCGTATTCTCGTCGGTAAAAGCTCCCTAACACCTTTTCCTTAGCGATTTATTTTGCTTATTATACCTTACTGTCCTCTTCTGCGTTGCATAAATCCTTCCAATAACGCCACACTGCAGAAATAACGTTCAAAAGGACATTACCCTGCCGTATCCAAAAATAAGTCGCTATGGAAGAGGTGTTACGGAGCTTCCTTGCCCGACGAGAATACGAAAAAATGCATCAATGGTCGAAATAAATATCAACTGACTTACCTTATCGATGGACTGGGTGATATTCCGAAGTCACCCTTGCCGCCACCTGAAAGAAAACGGTTACCATTACTAATTCTCGCTCTATCCATTCGCTATTATCCACCATAAGAGAGGCGTGGGCAGTTTTAGGAGTTGGTCATAATTTTCAATAATAAATCTCTACTTGAAGCTCCCACAGATTGAATAAACATCTAAAAGCAAGAATAAACAAAATATGAGAGGATTGGACGAGTTACTGAAAGAAAAATATTACTGAAAAGGCTACAAGAACAAAACAAGTATAATTCGCTAGATGTTGGACGACCAGGGCCGCTAAACTCTACGGGAGTGAGCACCTCATATCTGACTGACCGACAGCCGGGGCCTACGAGATGCACCCCATCTATGGTGAATTAAATGACAAATGGCAGTAAGAAATAATGAAATAAGAAATAATGAGAGCAGGAGGATTGCGGGACGTTTCCCTGTCCTTTCTAATCCCGTATGAAATCGGTAGTACGGTAAATGGCATATAATGCAAAATGAAAGTCATCGTAATGTTGAGAGAATGGAGATTTGATAGACCCTGATGCAAACTGGCTAGGGGAAATAAAAGGTTTTGCGGCAATTTTTCAGCAGTTCAGATCACTCGATTCAGGAAATCTGCCTCAACCATACTGTAGGCCACGATATTTTGAATATCTTTCAATACAAATGTGTTTTCGGAAATATATATTTAACACGAAAATCCTATATTTAATTACCTTGGACCTCCGCGGAGTCTGCCAGTAGCTGACCATATTTAACCTTGTTAACGCGCCTTTTTCACATTTGAAAGCTAGCTCTCAAACGCAAGTGGGGTTAATTTTGGTTAGGTTAGGTCTGGTTAAATCATTTTTCCATTGATTTGACACGAGATATACTGACGCATCCACTCGGAGCGATGGTTGGTAAACAACGTGGCCAGTCGGAGATCGTAGGTAAACATTGCTGTGGCCGACCTGGCCGCTTCCTTAAATACCAAAAAATAGACAGATTTTGCCTTGGGTAGACCTATTCTCCAAAACGAGTGATTTCCGACAGAAATGAAGCTCAGATTTATTCAAATCACACTGAAAACGACCACATAATATATGTTTGGTTTCGAAATCGTGTTACATAAATTATCGAAAATCGACCGGCTTGGCAGTCAGTCCTATGATCAATAAAACTGCCAAGCAGTAACCGGAGAATTATTCATCACCGCCTTATACACTGGGGGATTTTATTATCATTCACCGTGTTGTTTTGCTACGGTGCCCTGCCTAAATACAAAACCGCTTCAGTTGGTAATACAATATCGTCACCGCAAACAGGGGGGAATCTGGGTTGTGCAAGTCACCAGTGCTACCACAATGCTTTTTTAGTTAGATTCTTTATTTACCATTCATTACAAGCCACAACACTGAGGAAAGTTGTCCTGGCAGAGGTTTTGCCACGTCACCCACGCCGGGAACATGAGAGAAAACGTGGATCATTCCCGTTTTCAATGGAGGCGCCGAGTTGCTGGTTCAGAATGACGCCTGCGGACTGGCCTTCCTATTGATCAAGGCTCCGTCCGCCCTTCACCCACTGAATCCTCTCTCCTCCTCCAACAGGCACCCAAACTCCTACCCACAGTAACCCCTCTCATAGACGATTTTTAACCCATTTCCCAAGCTCATTAGAAGGGTTGACGAGGGGAGGGGGGAGGGGAGAGAACAAGTGGAAAGGGAGGGGGACGGGGGGTACAAAATTGGGATGCGAGCACAAGTGTGAAGCGACGTGTATAAAGCTGGGCGACTCGCTGGCAACGCTGTGTCAGAAAGTTTCGTACACCTCCCGCCGCATGAATGACAGTCTGTGATTACTTAACCGCCCAAAGTGGCACCTCATGGTCGCTTTTATCGACTCCACTGGCGACGCTGGGGCCAAGCGTAAGGACTGGTGGACTGGACTGTTAGTACTGGTAAGCTAATCACTGTCCTGGAGTCTGGATTCCGGGTTGTCGTGGAAAAAGAGGATGAACGCAAAACTCGACTTTGACTCAGTAACAGGAGGGTAAGGGACTGAGGGGGGAGAGGGGAGAAGGGAGAGAGGGAGAGGCGGGGACGGGGAGAGAGGAAGGAGGGTAGAGGGAGAGAGGAAGGAGGGTAGAGGGAGAGAGGAAGGAGAGAAGAGGGAGAGAGGAGGGGGGAGGGACAGAGAATGGGGGGAGGGAGTGAGGAAGGGGGGAGGGAGAGAGGAAGGAGAGAGGAGTAAGGGAAAGGTGGGTTGGAGGGTAAGGGAGAAGGTGTCAGAGGAGGGGAAGGGACAGGGAGTGAGACGACCGTAAGGGTGAGGGTGGTGAGGGGAGAGAAGTGTAAGAGAGGGAGAGGGGATGAGGAGTAGCTACCCTCCTCCCCCTCCCCCAAGTGGCACTCCCCTCCCCCACCCCCCTACCCAGCGGACGAGGCGTGCAGTTCAGCTGGGAGGGAGCAAGTGTGCGTGTTGGGGGTAGCGAGTGTGAGTGTGTGTGTGCGGGAGGGAAGGAGTGCCGGTCCAGTAGGTGCCAGTGCCACTCTCACACCGCCGTCTGACACTGGAGGGGGACGTGCGTGGGGAAAGATGAAGATGTAGCAAGGTAGTGGGGAAGGAGAGTGAGGATGACAAGAAGTGAGAAAAGGTTGACAGACTGACACACAGAAAGTGAGAGTTGAACATGAATAAGAGTTAACATGCACCTCTCTCAAACTCTCAAACCTGACTGGGACTTGGTCGGTAAAGAGGAAGAGGAAGACAGTGAAAAAGAGGGAGGAGGAGAGGTAAACAAGAGGAAAAAGTGAGATAGGGAAGAGAAGAAGGGAAGAGTGAGACAGAGACAGGCAGACAAACTGTGAAATGAACATGTTAAACTGACCACATCTTCCCTTTATTTCCTTCTGACTTCTAAGCACATTTCCCCTTCCCCTCCCCCTGCGATGAGCCTAAGGGAGAGGGGGGTGCCAGCGGGGTGCCACCAGGTGTGTGCAGGAATGTGTGGCACAGTGGCGAGGGGAGGGAGGGAAGGAGGGCCAAGGAACTCACCCATCCTACAAACTCACCATAAGGAAAGGAAAAAAAAATAGTGATCGAGTGAAGAGCTTTTTTACTCAGTGCAAAAAAGTGGGACCGTGTTTTTTATTTACATTTTTTTATTTATTAGTTTTTTTTTGCAGTCTCACAAAAGAGTAGTAGTTAAGTGATCGAGTGATTTTTTTTTTCTGGCACATTAGCCCAGACAAATCCTCAAATTCAAAACAAGGAAATGATGAATTAAAATAGTTATCGAGAACATAAGTGTATATTTTGCACTTTTTTTCTTTTACAG
>NC_136977.1:7889657-7959657 GCF_032717465.1 Coenobita brevimanus | reverse complement strand
CTACTCTTGTGTCTGTATAATCAATGGCACAATGGCGCACACACACACACACACACACACACACACACACACACACACACACACACACACACACACAAAATCTATATATTCACTATAATATATATACCGGCAATACAAACACAGCCACGCAAACACACACTCTCTCTCTCTCTCTCTCTCTCTCCAGCTTGCATCACCACCGACATGTCCACATTTTTTATAACATTACTCTCTCTCTCTCTCTCTCTCTCTCCGGTCACAGGTTACGATGCCCGTTACCGAGGTCCAGCAGTACACCCTTCTCAAACCAACGTACACAGCCAAACACGATCACATGTCACCACTTGGGCACTAACTCTCACTCTATTGCGCTACATGTCAGGGCTATCACGCTCAGATGTATGTATATCGTGGCGAGCGTCACAAAACAGAGAATTGAGTAAGACTTTTTTTCTTCTTCTTCAGTACCACGATGATACCTTCAGTATTTCATTATATTCACGTTAAGAGGGATCCTTCGTGGTAAGGTTATGGGCTACCACCAATGACAACTACAATGCAATACGTCTTTTGTTTTGCTGTACACTTGATACCGCCAGACGACTTTATTCAGCTTGGGAGGGCTTTATCGTACTGTCAGTGTTAATCCTACAACAACCAGGGCGTATTTAAGTATTTCGGTTTGTCCTGGCTACCATCACAGTTTCATTCAGTTCATGAAAACATCGTGCTGCCGAAGACACACATGCATAACAAGACTAAAACACAGCACTCCGTAGACATACATCCGCCAACGTTCACACCAGACACGCAGACCACCACCCAATTTAATAAACTCTTCCCTGACCCATGACCTACATATTCACAAAATTTCACAGATATCAATGAATTTCTTGGACATCTTGTGGACAAACAAAAAACCAGTCCTGAATCGGGACTCGAACTCAGATCACCACCAAAATATAATCAAGTTTCCTTGGCCCATGACCCACACATCCATAAATTTCACTGACATCCATCAGTAACATTTCGTAATAACTTGTGGACAAACAGACTAACAGCAATGAATACATAACGTCCTCCAACTATCGTTGTCGGGGTAATTAAGCAAAACAATAACAGAAATAAATCATGAACCTAAAATTATCCATACTTACGTACACATGTACTCACTGGCCCTCAACAGTCACACATACACAGAAGCTTCTGTGCAAACGCACGGTCACATCCTCACGGACACGCAACAAACACACATACACATGAGCATCCACACACACACACACACACACACACACACGAGTGCACGCATTTTCACAATCCTCCCCAACACAGATACACATATACTAACAGGCATACAGCACAAATACACACACAACCATCTCTACACACGCATACTGGCAAACAAATACCCAAACATACTGTACTCGTACACACAAACGCGTTACGCACATTCAGACAAGGATACTCACACACAAACACACGCACGTACATGACACCAGTCCACATAAACACGCACACGCATACACACACACTCAGACCCTGGGGAGTGATACGTGTGTTGGGGGGGAGGGGAGATGTGGAAGGGAGGAAGAGATGGAGAGATGTAAAAGGGAAGAATACAGAAGAGAAGGGGAGGGGATGAAAGAGAAGAGGAGGGGAAGAGTAGAGAAGTGAAGAGGAGGGGAAGAAAGGAGAAGAGAGAAGAGGAGGGGAAGAGTAGAGAAGTGAAGAGGAGGGGAAGAGTAGAGAAGAGGAGGGGAAGAAAAGAGGATGGGAAATGGGGAGAGGGGAGGGGAAGGATATGGATAACAGGTAAGGGAAGAAAGGAAAGGGGAAGGCAGGGAGAAAGGTAGGTTGGGAGGAAGGTGAGAAAGATGAGAGAAAGGGATTAAGGGGAGAAAAGATGGATGGCTGAGAAAGCATGGATAAAAAGAGGTGGGGTGGGAAAGAAAGATAGGGAGGGAGAGAGTAAGGTAGGTGGGGAGAGGGAGGAAGGTAGGTGGGGAGAGGGAGGAGAGGGAAGGTAGGTGGGGTGAAGGAGGTAGGTAGGAAAGGAAGAAGGGGAAGTTAGGTTGTGAGAGGAAGGTAGGTGGGAAGGAGGACGAAGGTAGATGGGGCGAAAGAGAAGGGACAGGGGGGAGGGAGAGGAAAGATGGAAGGTGGGAAGGGGCATAGAGGGGAAAGAAGGAAGGAAGGGAGGAGGGTGGGAAGGGGCATAGGGAGGACGGAAGGTAGAGGGGGAGACAGGAGGGATGATGGATACAATCAGAGGGGGAGGAAAAGGGAGGATTACGAATTAAAGAGGAAGGTAAGGGGGGGTGAGTGCCAGGGGAAAGATGGGAAAAAAGAAAAAAGGGAAAGCAGTCGAAAAAAAGGGTAGAGGGTGAGAGGGTTTAGGAGAGAGGAGGGGGGATGAGGGAGTGAAAGAGGATAAGGAGAGGGAAGCAATGGGGAAGGGGATAGGTAGGGATGGGGAGGAGAGGGGACAGGAGGGGAGAGGGAAAGAGTGGAAAGGGGAGGAAGAGTAGAGTGAACGAGAGGAGAGGAGAGGGGCAGAGTGATGGGATTGAGGGGGAAAGAAGGAACAGATGAAAGCAAACTGTACCGGACATATTGCCGATTGCTACAGGGAAGGTTATAACTATAATATCTACAATACTATGAGTCATGATAAAAACGGTAAAGCAAGACGGCTCAACCCACAGAACTATATCTCCAACCGAAGGAAAAAAATACAGAGGAAAAAATGCAGCAAGACCTCTAAGCAATATTAAAAAAAAAAAAAGAAATCACGTAAATTTTATATGAGAATGAATGGTAAAAATATTCAACAAGATCATAACCTATAACGAAAATTAGCATAAAAATTATCACTAAATACATAACGATGCTGTACTGGACTGAAAATGTAAACACCACTGAAGACAATGTATTATTTTACTGTGAACACGTTTGCCTGGGAACCAAAACTAGATACTTATACCGGAGATTTTTTTTTTTTTTTTATGATGGTGCTTTATCACAGAAAGAAGGAAGAAGTGGGGGGAGGGAGAGTGAGGAATGGGGGAAAGAGGGGAAGGAAGGAGGCGTAGGGAAGAGGGAACATAAAGGAGGAGTAAAGGGAGAGAGTGAAGATGGAGGGAAAAGAGAACAGCGAAGGGCAAAGGGAGAGGAAGAAGAGGGGGAAGAAAAGTTGAAGAAGGAAAGGCGAAAAGGAAAACAGTAAGGGACATGGAGGAGTCAGAGAGAGAAGAGAAAATCAGTGAAGGAGGGAAGAGAGAAAGAAGGAATAGATGAGGAGAGGTGAAAGAGACGAGGGGGTAAAAGGGAGGACAGGTGAAGAAAGGTGAGAGGTGAGAGGAACCAAGTAAGGGATGGGGGTGGGTGTGGGGGTATGGGATGGAGGTGGGAGAGGGTGATGGAGGGGGCTGAGGAAAGGTGAGGGGTGAGGAATATCAGGCAGGGTTGGAGAGGTGGGTAGGGGAGTTAGGGGAGGGGAGGGGAGGGGACTGGGGAAATGAGGAGATTAAAGTGGGGACAGGAGAGGGGAGAAAATCGGCAATGAAAACGAGGGAAACAATAAGAGACAGGAAAACGAAAGAGAAGAGAGTGGGGGGAAAGAGATGGACAGTGGGGAAAAAATGGGGAAGGAAAAAGGAAATGAATGATTGAAACACTGTGAGAAAGTGGGTGGATTAAAAAATAAAAAAAAACTGGTACAAAAGAAGATGAACAGCGACAGAATTATTGTTCCTTTGGAGGATGTTTAGGTAACTGGTAGGTAGGGTAATAGCATGGGGGATTGGCAGGTAGGGTAACAGGAGGGGAGGACTGGCAGAAAGGTGGGACAGGAAGGAAGGGGAAGAGGCACATAGGGAGATGGCGGAAGAGCTAGGACGGAAAAGAATGGAAAGGGAGTAGGAGGAATGGAAGGGGGCGGATGGAAAGGGAGGGGAATGAATGGAAGGAGGGGAGAATGGACAGAGAGGGAAATAAACGGAAGGGGGAAGAGTGGAGAGGGGAAATAATGGGGACAGAGAAGGAGGAACGGGAAAGGGATAAGAGTGGTGAAAACTAGTTGAGGAAAATGGGGGGTGGGAGGTGGTCAAAGAAATGGGGAGCATGGGAAAAGGGAGATGGTGGAAGGAAGATGGAGGTGATGGAAAGAAGAGGAGGAATGGAGGAAGTGAAGAAATAAGAACATGGTAGAAGAAAAGAGCCAATGGGTAAACAGGTAAAGGATTGATGAGGAACTGAACAGGAAGGTAAGAGAATGGAGACTATGTAAGTCGGGGAAGATGGGGAGGAGGGGAGTGAATTACTGAAAGGTAAGGGAATAGGGGGAAGGGTAAACAGGCAGGTAGACTTAGGGGAAAAAGAAATATAAAGGAAAAGGAAGGAAGAAGGGGACAGATAGGTAGGGGAAGGGAGACAGGGAGTAAGTAAGTAGTACAGACTTGGGAATATAAGAGAAAGGGTGTAGGGGAAAAAATGAGGGCTGGAGGTGGTAGTAATGGTAATAGAGGGACAGGTGAAGGTGGTGGTAGTGATTACAGGTGTTGAGAGAAGTGTGTGTGTGTGTGGTGGTTGCGATTACAGGTGTTAAGTGCGTGTGTGTGTGGTGGTGTTAATGAGTGGTGTAAGCTGTGGTAGTAATGGTAGGTAGGGAAAAGATGAGGGGAGGGAATGAATAACAAGTGAGGGGAAGGAGAAAGAGGGAAGAGATAAGGTGGTGGTGGTGGTGACAGAGATGGTGAGGGTGTTAATAATGCCGAGTGTGTGTATGGTATGGTGTGGTGTGGCGGTGATAGGAGCAGTGCGTGACGTCAGCTATCACCACCTTATCTTAATGAATGAGGCAGGTGGGCAGGTGGAGGTATTGACGCTCGTGTGTGGTGCGGTGCTTAAGTAGGCCTAAGTGACCATCCCTTTAAATGAAGTCCGGTTAGGTAAGCTCTCGTTTAATCAAGACAAAGTTAAGTAATGTCGGCGTCGTGTGTGGAGCCGCTCATAACCCATTCACCCCGAGGACGTCTTCAGAGTCTATTCATGCTAACGTCAGACGACTTACTCAGCTTGGGAAGAGAAAAATCATGTTGTGAAAGAGGTGAATGGAGACTGTTCCTAACCTCGGCACTGCAAATGGTCTCTCCAAAGTTGAATACTCTGAAGATAGCAAGAATCAGGTACCAGAACAAGTCACGGGATTCAAGGGGTTAAGTAGGTCTAAGTAACCAGCCTTTAAGTAACATCCAACTACTTAAACTTCACTTTATTTAGAGTCAAATTGCGTTATGTCCTGTTACTTAATTTTTAAAGATGTTCAACCAACCCCTTTACAAGTTACTCATACTCTTTTCACTTTAATTTGGTCTAAAATTCCCATCTCTCCGTCTTGAATGCTGAATGAAAACAACAGATTAATATTAGAATAAGATGCAAATTATAAAGTGTTATGAGATGGATGTAGAGCAGTAGTATTGTCTTTTTCTGCCACTGAGTTACGTGAAATAAGCCGAAACAAGTGAAAATCTGGGCCATGTTAAGGTATAAAGAAAAGCGTTAGTTTCTTCTTGCTATCTTCATAGGATTTAATTTATCTTATTACACGCACACACACACACACACACACACACACACACACACACACACACACACACACACACACACGAAAGAGAGAGAGAGAGAGAGAGAGAGAGAGAGAGAGAGAGAGAGAGAGAGAGAGAGAGAGAGAGAGAGAGAGAGAGAGAGAGAGAGAGAGAGAGAGAGTCTTTTTACGGCACGCTGGATATAGACAAGAAAAAAAAATCCAAGTTTTCATATAAATCAATTTACATCAAAGCGCAGTAGTAGTAAAATAATCTACCACGCAAAGTAGATGAAAGCACAGTAGATAATGCAATAGGAATCATGCAAATCTGATCAAAGAACTGCCATGTACTGTGCAAACTAAATTAATGTCCGTGAAAGAAAAAGGCTATGACGTTAGGAAGGTCTGAAGTAAAAAAAGAAAAAAGAAAAAAAACAATGTGACTGACAAGTGATTTCAATGTACAAAGGATAAAAACTGACGAAGCTATAGAATTTGATAATGGATAGATTTTGATGATACTGAGAGACATTAACGTTGGATAGCACATGACCATGATCGATAGAAACTGACAAGGATGGATAGGAATTAACGTTAAATAGAAAACAACGATGAACAGAAATTAACAATGAATAGAAAGTAACGATGGATAGAGAACGTTCGCCTTGTGCCTTGAGGATAGACGTTCCCCGAGACCCGTAGCCGCCTATCCCCTGCCCCTAGCCCCTAGCCCTAGCCATGGTGAGAATGGTGGTGATCCTGAGGGGGGGTTACCCGTGGGGGTTCCGCATGCAGGGCGGCGGTGACAAGCCTCTGGTGGTGAGCAGGGTAAGTACCGGTACATATTATTTTACTCAACTTTTTTTTTTTTTTAAATAGGGTGCGTCAACACGTGGCCTCGAACATGTGTTGACATCACATCTGGCAACATGTTTGGATACATGTTTGCAACCGTATTGGGACAAATGTATGCAAGCATGCTTCAGTGCAACTTCGAATTTACTGGCAGCAGAGGTGATGAGATAAGTGCGTTCATACGAAGCAGCTAAGACTTCATCATGATGTTCCCAAAATGATCTGGACGCTGCTGTTCCGAGAATGTGTGCAGCTTGTTCGTTATTGTGTTGTTTACATGTTGCCAGCACTTTAACCGGTACACGTGCTGACGCGCGCTTAGATTAACTCCATATTTATTTTTACTTAGAGTCTTTAACTCCACATTTATTTTTATATTATATTCACCAATCACTAGTCAAGCTGAAGGTCAAGCAAGAGAGAGTAGAGTAAATAATGCATATAGCAGCAGCTACTGTAAATGCAGATGAATACTAGTAAAATGTCACCGCTGAAGGCCAAGCAGGATATAAGAAAAGTAAATCAGGTAAATATAAAATGTCAAATGAGGATACAGTACTCCATGCGAAAAACATTTTTGGTTGTCTTAGGAGTAATATGTAAGACGTGCATGTAAAACCATAAAATATAAAAAAAGAAAAAAGGAAAGAACAGGCGAAACTTGACCCTTCGAAAGAAAACAGAAAAATGGAAATGTTTTAAAATGGGAAAACAACTTGTGTGATACCAAAAATAAGTGTTTATGTTAAGAAATATTAATTATATGTAGTGGATGAGAATTTAAATGGTATATTTAGACTAACATGAATTTATTTTAGCTGGAATGAATAATTAGAATGAGTCGGTGAAAATATATCACCTTATACCTGAAGACAAATAATCAGTGCTGAATTCGTTTAAGGATAGGTAGTAGAATGCTTTTTTTTTTATTTCTTGGGAGAAAAAAAATTGTAATGAAAATTAATTAGCCTGTGCTTACATACAAATCATTTGTAATTCTTTGAAAAACATTTTTAAAACTATATTAGTTTTCATATGTAATCTTTTTTTATCAACCCTCTGAGTACGACAGACTTTCCTACGTTAAATTCCTGCGCATATCTTTTATTATTATTATTATTATTATTATTATTATTACTACTAGTACTATTATTATTTTTTTATTTATTTCATTAACCCCCTGAAAACGACAATTTCTTCTAAAGCTAAAAGACGTCACCTGGAGGTTACAAAAAAAACAGCACAAGACAACATCGTACTGAAAGTGATAATCTAACCCCTTCATTATGAGATATCGTCACTACGCTAGAGAAAATCATCTGGAGTTAACAAGAATAAATTTATATTACATTGAACTGAATGGGTTAATACGTAATCTACTTCACTTTTGATCCTGCTTATAATTCACCTGCAAACAATAATTACGTGTATTTGTTCCAAGGTCAATTCATATCCCGTTGTACGCACAGTTATTTACATTTTTCGTATAAATTTCCGGCCACAAAATCGTCAGCCGTTGAGTGTAGTGTTGTTGGCAAATGCATTCATGAAGTGTGGAAGCTCTCGCGTGTACTTCTGCTCGCAAATGTAATGATAAATTACTGCATGCATTTATGTTGGAAAATAAATCCTTAACTTTAGGACCGATACACGTTTATGCTGACAAAAAATTTCATAGACTCTACTTATGTTTTTCCTGGCAAATAATTTCATAAACTCTGTAGACATTTCAGTAAATACAGTACATACATTCATAATTAATCATTTACACACATTTCTACTGGCAAACAAATTCATAAACTGTACTACACGCTCCTGTTGGCATAATCTCGTAAACTGTACTACACGTCTCTGTTGGCATAATCTCGAAAACTATAGTACAAATTTCCGCTTAAAAAAAAATAAATAAATAAATAAAAAAGGTACACATTTCCCTTGGTTTAAAAATAAGCTACACTACATTTTTTTTTTTCCACACTATTTCTTAAACTCTATCACACATTTCTCTTGGTAAATAATTCATAACTCCAAGGTCCGTATTCTCGTCGGGTAAGGTGGCTCCCTAACACCTTTCCCTTAGCGATTTATTATTGGCTATGGCTGGCTAATATCCTTTTGTAAGTTATTTATGCAAAGCGTGGCAATGGTAGACGGATTAATATAACACACAATGGGACAGCAAGGTGTAATAAGCAAAATAAATCGCTCAGGAGAAGGTGTCACGGAGTTTCCTTAAAAGACGAGATTATGGGCGTAGTACAAGTTCACCTTAGCACATAATTACATAAACTCTAGTACCGGTGTCCCTTAGCACATTACATAAACTCTTGTACACCTTTCTGGTGGTAAATATGAAAGAGTGATCATAAGAGTTTAAGCATCCGGCGGCAGGTAAGCGCATTAACTTTTCCACTACGATGACGTTTTTCTTTTATGACGCATTTTTGACGTATTTTTACGTATTTATCTTCTTGGCGGATTTTTTACGTATTCATTTTCTTGGCGGACTATTTACGTATTTTTCTTCTTGGCGGACTTTTTACGTATTTATTTCTTGGCGGATTTTTTACGTATTTTTCTTTTCTGACGTATTTTTCTTTTTGACGTTTTTTTGGGGTGTCTTACCTTTTAACGTATTTTTCTTTTTTGTGTATTTTTTTGTTTGACGCATATTTTCTTTTTTTCTTTTTGGTGTATCTTTCTTTTTACGTATTTTTGACGTATTTTCTTTTTTTTTTTTTTACAATATTTTCCCTTTTTGAGGTACTGGACGAATTTTCTTCCTTTGACGCATTTTCATTCAACTATTCCAAGCCTTCATTCAGTCTGGGCGAATCTTTTAAAACCAGAGGGGGTTACATACAGCCTTCACCGACCTTTACAATGCGAGGGGCTTTTCCTAAGTTGAATAAAACCGTCTGAAGGAAGGAGTAAATAAAAGGCCTCATCGTACTGAAAGGGTTAGTTTTCCCTATTTCAAAACTATATTATTCGGGTTAGATGTGAACTTTACGAACTAGGGGGCTGGACACAAACTTCACATAAATCTTACTACGAGAAACCCCTTCCTACGCTGAATAAAATCGTCTGGAGGTGGAAATATATTAACTAGCAATTTCATTCAGTAAAGTCTTAAGTGGTGGGGTCAGATATTGCCTTCACTGAGCTCTTCAACATGAGATTTTCCTAAGCTGAATATAATAGGCCTAATCTTACCCAGCACTAATTAATTAAAACATCACGCTATCGTAAAAGAAGTGTTATATCGGAACTAAAACATGACGCTATCGTAAAAGAAGTGTTATATCGGAACTAAAACATGACGCTATCGTAAAAAAGAAGCGTAATCGGCATTAAAACATGATGCTATCGTAAAAAGATGCTATCGGAAATAAAACATGACACTATCGTAAAAAGGATGTCGTATCGGAACTTAAACATGACGCTATCGTAAAAAAAGTTATATTGGACAGGTGTTGGCCCCGGTCAGGTAAATGTTATACAATGTGAGTTTTGAAAATTGGCGTCAGGATCAAAAGGCAGGTTCAGAAGAGTTGTGGGGGGAAGGGAGAGTTGGGAAAGGAGTGAGGGATGGAGAGAATGGGCGAAGAGGAGGAGGAGGAGGAGGAGAAAGGAAGGAGGAGAGGGGGTGAATGAGGGAGGAAGGAAGGAAGGAAGGAAGGAAGGAAGGAAGGCGGGGAGTGAATAAGGAAGGAAGGAAGGCGGGGAGTGAATAAGGAAGGAAGAAGGAGGGGGAGTGACAGGCGGGAAGGAGGAGGAGGACTGAATATAGAAGGAAGGAAGAGAGTGAGTAAATGAGGACGAATGGAGAAGAGGGAGTAATTGAAGAGGGAAGAAGAAGGAAAATGCAACAGACAAGGAATGAGATGTTGTGCCCTATCAGGTAAATTTTTCAGATGGGTTTGGGAAAATGTCATCTAAAATCAAGTAAAAGTACAAGGACCATTTTTTTTTCTTTTTCTTTTTTGAGGAGGGGGGGGGGGGCAAGGATCCAAGGGCTTTAGGGAGAAAAGCAGATTAGCGTAAGGTGAGATGGAGGGAGGGAAGGGGAGGGGTGGAGGGAGAAATGGAGAGAGAGATGCGAGGAATATGTACGGAGGGAGAAAGTACAAATGAGGAAAAAGAAAAACTAACAGCAACAGAATCAATCGTCCTTTCGAGGCTGTTTTCCTAAAGACAGTGACTCTCTCTCTCCCTCCCTCTCTTTTACGTGTTGAAGATAGTGTACCAACTGAGGGGGGGGAGATATAATGAGAAATGGGAGGGATGGAGAATGATGGAGGGGGAGACTGTTGGGAAGGCAAGGGGAGGGAAGGAAGAGGGGGGAGAAGGACTGACAGAGCGAGTGAGAGGAGGAAAGTCAAATGGAAAAGATAACGAAGAAGAATATGGATGACAACGATGGAATGGGAGGAAGAAACAAAGATAGAAAATGAAGAACGGAAGAGAGAGAGAGAGAGAGAGAGAGAGAGAGAGAGAGAGAGAGAGAGAGAGAGAGAGAGAGAGAGAGAGAGAGAGAGAGAGAGAGAGGTTATGTAAAGTGGTGTTGGTTCTGCTCAGGTAAACGTCCCCGAGAGTTTTTTAAATTGGCGTCTGGAATCAAATGTGAGATTCCCGAGGTGATGTGATTCTCTCTCTCTCTCTCTCAGGGAGTCGGGGTTCAAGAGGTTTAGGATAGGGAAGTGGATTAGAGAACGGGAGGGGCGGTAGGGAAGGAAGGGTGTGTGTGTGTGTGTGTGTGTGTGTGTGTGTGTGTGTGTGTGTGTGTGTGTGTGTGTGTGTGTGAGAGAGAGAGAGAGAGAGAGAGAGAGAGAGAGAGAGAGAGAGAGAGAGAGAGAGAGAGAGGGGCATAACTGCAAGACGACCGTGATGGAGACAGTCGATAGAGAAACAATGAGGGAGGCAATGGGGAAAATGAAGGAGTGGATGGAACAGAGATGAAGAAAGAGGGAGTAAGAGGGATGGAGAAAGAATGTGGAATGCAAGAGATGGCGAGAGACGGATGGAAAAGGAAGAGACAGAGAAGGAGAATGGAGAAAGGAAGAGGTACAGAAGAGGAGCAAAAAAAAAAAAAAGGCAAGAGGGATGGAGAAAGAGCGATGGAGGAAGGAAGAGATGGAGAAATGAAGAGATGAAAGACAGGAAAAGACTGAGAAAGACACACTCAGAAATCTTTATTCCACTGAAAACAAAGGATAAGAAATGGAAGGACTGGAGAGAGAGAGAGAGAGAGGGCTAGTCAGTATGATCTGACAATAAGGGAATGGATAAAATGATGAAATGGAAGGAACACAGAAAGGAAGAGGGAAGGGGACAGGAAGCAGGATGGGAGGAAATGAGGAAGTGAGACAGAAGGATGAAATGAAATGGAGAAAAAGAGGACGCATGATGAAGAAGGGAATGACAAGAAGGTAAGACAGTAAGAGATGGAAAGAAAAACAAAGAGGAAGATACAAAGAAAAAAGAACAGGGGAGGAAGAGAGACGGAAAGGAAAGGCTAGACAGAAGAAAAGAGAATGATGAAGAGAACCACTGACAGAAGAGAAATGGCAAGAGGAAGGAGAAAAAAGGATGCGAAATAGAAAGAGGAAGGAAGGAGGGATGAAATAACTGAGGATAAACAAAGAGGGGAAAGAGATGGAGAAAGAGGGGAAAGAGATGGAGGAAGCGGGAAAAAGGATGGAGGAAGAGGGGGGAAAAGGATGGAGGAAGAGGGAGAAAATGACGGAGGAAGAGGGAGAAAAGATGGATGGAGGAAGAGGGGAAAAGGATGGAGGAAGAGGGGAAAAGGATGGAGGAAGAGGGGAAAAGGATGGAGGAAGAGGGGAAAAGGATGGAGGAAGAGGCTAAAGGTTCCAGAGTTTGGGAATTGGCGTCTGGAATCAAAGGGTCTTCCAGGGTTCAAGAGGCGCGCCGTGATTAGGGGGGGGGGGTAGGTTCCAGGAGGGGAAAGCGAGATTAAGGACTCGGTGGAGAGAGAGAGAGAGAGAGAGAGAGAGAGAGAGAGAGAGAGAGAGAGAGAGAGAGAGAGAGAGGGAGAGAGAGAGCAGGTGAAAGACATTATGGCTGAAGAAGAGAAGGTTAGGTGGAGTGAAGAAAGTTATCGAGACGTGAGGAGAATTTTGAGGAAGAAGGAAGGAGGAAAGGAGGGTAAAATAAGGAAGGAGGGTAAAGATGGAAGAAGGAGGGAAGGAGGGTAAAGAAGGAAGAGGGAGGGAAGGAGGATTAAGAAGGAAGAGGGAGGGAAGGAGGATTAAGAAGGAAGAAGGATGAAGATGGAGGAAGAAAGAAGGAAAGATAAAGACAGCAGAGAATGAGGGAGAAGTGGAAAATGAAATAAGAAGAAGAAGAAGAAGGGAAGCACGAAAAAAAACAGATGCAGAGAAGGCAGAAGAAAAGCAGAACCAGAGAAAATAATAAAGCAGCTTAGAGAGAAGGAGGGAGGAAGGAAGCAGAAGAAAAGCAGAAGCAGAGAAAGCATGAAAGCAGATTAAAGTAACAAGATGGATGGAAGCAGGTGTAAACAAAAGAAGAGCAGGCAGACCAAAAACGAGGGAGAATGGAAGAAGAAAAGAAGCAAAGAAAGCAAGAAAGGAGACAGAGTGGAGAGAGGAAGGAAGAATGGAAGAAGAAATGCGGCAGAGAAGACAAGAAAGATTAAGATGCAAGAAGGGAGAGGAGAAGAAAAACAGAACGAAAGAAGGCAAGAATGCAGATGAAACAAGGAGGGAGAAAAGAGGCAGATGAAAACGAAAAAAAGAGCAGGCAAGAAAGCAGACTCAAGAAACAAGGAGGGAGGAGAGATGCAAAAGCAAAACAGAGGCAGAGCAGGCAAGAAAGCAGACTAAAGAAAGAAGGTGGGGGCGGGAGGGGGGCCAGAATGAACAACCTTTAAACACGCAAGACAACAGGCGATCGAAATATAAGAAAAAAAAGATTAACCCATTATAGTCCTAATCCCTGACCCCTTATCTAATGGCCATAAAGACTGACCCATTATCATCCTGACCTCTGACCCCTTTCGTCTAATTGAGCTGACGGATGGGCCAGGCTTAATGACCGTGAAATATGATAATGAGGGGTCCAAACTATGCATACTAATTATACAGGCTGAGGGCTATTTAAGCGTGTCAACATAAGGGAGAGGGTACGGTTATCTGAGGGGCCTGATTATCCACACATCAGATTATCCACGCACAGGATTATACATTTACCTAATCGCTTATCCACGTACCTGATTATCCAGACATGTTTTTTTTCATACATACCTATTCGATTATCTACACACTTTATCTATTTTTTATAGAATCGATTTTCCACATATTGATTATAAACATACCTTTACTTATACCTAATGGATTACCTAATTAACCAGGTAATCCAGGTATCTTTCTTTTGTTTACATATCTAATAATACAGATACCTTTTTCTTTAATGTAACTATACGGCTTTGGGTATGAGACAGTCCGTTCCCCAAGGCCAAGGTGTCTTCATACACGGAACAGGTGGCTCCAAAACACCTTTACATTTTTTTTTTTTTACTTGGCACCAATACCCACCGTCTATACTTAATGCATACGAACAGGGTCTTATTCAGGGCAAGCTTTATAGTATTTGGGGAGATGCTTTTCTGACACGTAGGAAGGTCTTCTTACTGGAGATCATTAAAGTCTATATAAATCCCCTGAATTCAGCGATATTTGCTTCTTTCAGGCGATTTATTCCACTTAGAAAAACCGTCTGTATGGAAAATGGGCAAAATAAAGGCCCTGTCTAACCCTTCCAGTTCGATGCCTCTCACAGATTGAACAAAATCGTCTGACTGTACTCAAAAAAATGCAAAAAAAAAAAAAAAATCGTCAAAGGGGTGTACCATTTAAACAATCGTCTCCCAAAACTGTTCATTGTCCCTGTTCACTGTCCTTATTCATCGTCAATGTTCATCGTCCCTTTTCACTGTCCCTGTTCACTGTCCTTGTTCATTGTTCCTTTTCACTGTCCTTGTTCACCGTCCCTGTTCATTGTCCCTTTTCACTGTCCCTGTTCACAGTCCTTGTTCACTGTCCCTGTTTATTGTCCCTTTTCGCTGTCCTTGTTGACAGTCCCTGTTCACTGTCCTTGTTCACTGCCCTTGTTTACTGTCCCTGTTTAGTCCCCCTCTGTATAACAGAGATATTAAAACTTAAAAATTTTAGTAGTTTATCCATGGCAATAATGAAGTGTAGCAGCAAATCTGATGAAATTATGATTCGTGCTTTTTTCATTTGGGCAGCCATTTATGATTACATAATAGGTACAGTCATGAAACTTCATACATTAGATATCCATATAATAATTTATCATGTACAATTTCAGCCTCCTAGGTGTAACGGCTGCAAAGTTTTAATAGAAGAATGCATTGGGCCCTTCAGATTCCCTGTGCTGGCCGTACTGAAATTTGATTTTTTTTTTTACTTTTTCATTATTTAGTAAACAAAATACTTATGACAACATTCTACCTATCAAAAGGCACCAGTTCATTATAAGACACATAACTAAGTGAAATATGTATGACTATAGTGAATACCTTCTGAGTTCTGGCCCGGACACAAAATCTCTACGACACCTATTGCTTTTGACCCCAGGATTACAATACCCTCCTCTGACTTCGCCAGGTGGAGGGTAAAGAAAGGCCGTTATTCGACAGCATAATTATAGTTTCGCACCGATAATCAAGTTTCTGAACTAATAATCAAGGTTTTGTACCGATAATTAAGGATTTGTACCGATAATCGGGGTTCTGTACCCATAATCGAGATTCTGTACCGATAATTGGGGTTCTGTACCGATACTCGAGGTTCTGTGCCAATAATTGGGGTTCTGTACCGATAATCGAGGTTCTGTGCCGATAATTGGGGTTCTGTACTAATAAACGAGGTTCTGTACTGGTAATCGAGGTTCAGCACTGATAATTAGGGTCTGTACCGTAATCGAGGGTCTGTACCGATAATCGAGGGTCTGTACCAATAATCAAGGATCTGTACCGATAAGAGGTTCTAATCTACAATGATAATCGGGGAGCTCTTCTGACAATTAATTTCCATGGATCATAATCTAATGCGGAGAACTAGCATTTGGTACGGATCATCGGAGTTTTGTATGGATATTCGGGGTTTTGTACGGATAACCGGAATATGGTCGGATAATCGGGTCACTGTGCGGATAATCGGGTCATTGTTTGGATATTCAGGGTTTTTGTGTGTATATTATGAGGTTTGTTGGGTATGCAAAGTTCTTTAATTACAAATACTTCAGTTCTCTGCTAAGCTCCTCTCTTTCCAATACGAAGCTCTTTATTTCCTTCCAAATGTTAAGCTCAACGTTCAAGGTACACTATACCGAGAGAGAGAGAGAGAGAGAGAGAGAGAGAGAGAGAGAGAGAGAGAGAGAGAGAGAGAGAGAGAGAGGTAATACGAGACGCGAATACAAAAATAGATAAAGAAAGATGATAGCCAAGTCGATATAACAAAAGCCTTGCCTGGGATGATAGCCTCAGCTGACCTTCTCTCTCTCTCTCTCTCTCTCTCTCTCACACACACACACACACACACACACACACACATACAGTTGATTTATACATACCGAATGTAGGTTAATATATTCATTTATACACTTGCATCTGCATCTGCATCACACACACACACACACACACATACACACACACACACACACACACACATGCGCTAATCATCAATCCTTACACACCACACAAACACCTACAAACAACAATTCACATACATGAACAAACACAAAAATGCATCCGTAAACACACGTACCCCCCCTCTATCTGTTATTCGTCTATTCTGTTAGTTTTCATAATTTATTACTATTAACTCTCTCTGTCTCTGTCTGTCTGTCTGTCTCTGTCTGTCCGTCTGTCTGTGTGTGTGTGTGTGTGTGTGTGTGTGTGTGTGTGTGTGTGTGTGTGTGTGTGTGTGTGTGTTCCCAGCTGTGTTTTGCCGCACCTCTCGCCGTTAAACTTGCTAATAACACTAACTGCACCATACTAAAACGTATACAACCATGATACAAGCAAAAACCCAAGCGGTACACACACACACACACACACACACACACACACACACACACACACGCACACACACTCCTAACAAGCATGCGCGAAAAAGTTCTGCCAACAAGGAAGGAGGGGACTTACTGTAATGCCTGCCTATGCGAAGGTCACTGAGGCCGTCATTTAATTTTCTCTACGTCCTAACACTCCCAAAATAGTCAATGTTAGAGCCAGGTCCCTAAATATAAAGCTGAATGACCTGGAACATAAGAAAGTTTAGATTAATTCCTACTGATCATATGAGTAATTAAGGCAGATCAAGTTACGCCAAGTCCCAGTCTTCCCTTAGAATAACACCCGAAATAGTTACTGTTATATCATGGTTCCTAAATGTATTACTGAGTGGACTGGGATAAAAACAGCAGCAGTAAGTCTCAGAGTAAAACCTATCAACAACATGTGTATCATTAAGGCAAACATTCTTCTTTTAATTCAACCCGGAACTCAGAATGTTATACGAAGTTCCCTAACTGTGAACAGGGACAAAAAAGGGGGACACCTGTCAGCCTAGCGCGCATCTCTACATACATTACCCAGGGGCGCGGAGGAATACACGACGCGTATAAGGCGCGGCTGAGGAAAAACTAGTCCCTGCGTCCTGATTGCGGCCTCTCTCATGGCGAGATTAGCGTTGCGGATGAGCTTGGGGATCTCCGGCTCAACGTCTGAGTACGGACAGCGGGTATTTGGGATCTGGAGAGGCGGGCAAGGAAGAGTCGTCCGGATAATAGGGCTCCTAAGCGAGTAGTAGAAAAACATAATAAAACAGGAAGAGATACTGGACTACGGAGAGAGAGAGAGAGAGAAAGATGAGGAACAGGGCAGTCAACTGACAGGAAATAACAAATGAATCTTCTTATCTCTTTCCCTCCACAGACTGGGGTGAGGTAGGATCCGGAAGCAACGAAAAAAACAAGCAAAATAAAAACTGTAAAAGGAAAGCCCAGTAAAATCGACACATACTCCCACAATATTCTGAACCACTTGAAAGATAAATTAATGGACACCAGAGTCGTCAAATAGGAATGGACAACTAATAATTAAGGACATTCAGCTTTAGAGGGGAAGTAATAAGCGCAAAGTAGTCAAATAAAAAAAGGGAAAACAAATTATTCGATGACCCATAGTATTCTTTCCCACTTTCCTGCCATTTCAGAGAGAGAGAGAGAGAGAGAGAGAGAGAGAGAGAGAGATGTCATAAAAAGACTTTGTAGTTACTTGTAGAGAAGTTATATATATTAGACTTGTGGACGAGCGGTTGTTATACTTGAGTTGTTTGTACGTTGATAATCTTGGTTCCCATTTGTCATGCAATGACAGGAGAGATAAAGAAGAGTATGGGACTATTTTTATTTGTCTTGGAAATATTAACAAGTCTCTCGCACACGAGTGAGTATAAGTAGAGTCCCCGTCTCTCTCTCTCTCTCTCTCTCTCTCTCTCTCTCTCTCTCTCTTCCAAGTTGCTAAGCCTTTCTCCCCACTACCTGCCGATTCTATGGCCTCTCTTCTTTTGAGCTCTCTTTCCTAAATTCTGGTGAGAGAGAGAGAGAAAGAGAGAGAGGTGGGGGGGTAGGGGGCTTCAGAAGGAGAATATAAAGAGTATGTCTGATCGAAAAGAAAATTTGAATAAAAAATTGGAATCGGCCTGAAAAACCATGAATAACCAAAGAAAGGTCAAATTAGAAAAACGTACGAAAAAAACTGAATTGAACTAAAAAACACGTGAAGAAGAAGTCAAATCTGAAGAAATAATGCAAGAATAACGAAGAAATAGTTGAACGAAATGAAAGACAAGCATAAACGAAGTCAAATCACACACACACACACACACACACACAGCGGAAACCAAATGTATACAAGTAATAATAATAATAATAAAAATGATAATAATAATAATAATAATAAAAATAATAACCAGGAGACGAAAAAGACGACAAAACCGTATGCGTATTATAAAATCCTAATGTGTCTATATAAAATAAAATGATTAAATAAACACAACCTTAAATACATACATACATAAATCAGGCCACCCAATCGTTCATGCAATCCAGTGAAAAACAGACGAATATTTATGAAAGGTGTAGTTAATTAATCTGAAAATAGCAATGGTAGGAGTATATATTTAATTTGCCCCCGAGGCTGAGAGAATGATGGTGAATGCAGGATTGAGGAGTGAAGGAAGTTATGTGTGCGTGAATGACGGGTGGATAAGTAAAAATGTGGGGAATTGAGTAGTGAAAGAGGGATGAATTAAATACTGAAAGGGAAATGAATAAAATAATGTCAGTGGATGTTGTGATTTTTAGGAGTGAATGATGAGTGAAGGAAGAATGACTAAGATGAATAACAAAATATAAGTGAGGAATGAAGTAAATAATGAATGGGAAATGAATAAAATAATGGCAGTGGATGTAGTGATTTTTACGAGTGAATGAAGAATGAAGGAAGAATGAATGAGGGATGAATAAATAAATGAGGGTTGCAGTTAATAAATGAAGAGGCGTCTGGCAATAATAGATAGACAGACAGACAGATAGACAGGAGTGGCGGGCTAATATGTCTCAAGAGCGCTCAGGAGTGAATGAAAGGTGAAGAAATGGTGAAGAATGAAGGAATGAATGAATGAAGGGTGAAAGATGTGTGAGCCGTGGCAAATCAGGAAGGCGTAATGGCAGATAAATAAGTGTTGTAAGTTACGATTGAATGGACAGTGAATAAAAAAATGAATGAATAATGAGAGAGAGAGAGAGAGAGAGAGAGAGAGAGAGAGAGAGAGAGAGAGAGAGAGAGAGAAAGAGAGAGCATATTTAAAGTCTGCTTGAAGGTGTACTCGTAGATAAGAGTTACGGGGAACTGAAAGGCGATGAATGAATGAAGGATGAAGGTAATGTGAATAAAAGGTGAACACAGGATGAAAAATGAATGAAGAATGGGCGAATGAAAGATAAAATGAAAGCAAGATGAAGGAAATTTAATAAACCATGAAAGAGTGAATGAAATGTGACACGGGTGAATGAAGATGGAAGAGAGAAAATGAAAAACGGGATTAGGAAGTGAAACGCGTACTCGTGCTCTCTCTCTCTCTTTAAGTAGTGTGTAAGGTGATAGCGGGGATTCTCAACAACGCAGGCTCAATATTTCGCGCGAGTACTTGTTCGCACACTCAGGTCTCTATTGCGTAGTTCTCATGTTTTTTTCGCCAGCTCAAGACGATTTCATTCAACGCTGGCGAGGATTTTTTTCTTTCCCCCAACGCTGACGGGGATATTTCAACGCCGGCGAGGATTTACTTTCAACGCAGGCGGATTTTTTTTTTTCAACGCTGGCGAGGATTTTTTTTTTTTTTTAATAATGGCGAAGATTTTTTCAACGCTGGCAAAGGATTTTTTGTTCAACGCTGTCGAGGATTTTTTTCGGACCTGGAGAGTCGGATATAGTCTTCATCAACACCTTCACCGATACAGGTCTTCAAAAAAAAAAAAAAAAAAAAAAAAAAAAAGTACAAAGCGCTTGGGGATACCAAGATATAAAACAAAATACGTCCTCGGTTTGAAGGGACTCCTATGACCCCCTCCCTCTCTCGACTGAATAAAATCGTCTGGCGTTAGAAGGAACAGAATAGAATGAATAAAATATACAGCTGACCCGACCAGGAAGGGGTTAATGGCGAGAGCAACTTTCACTTCATCAGGATCCCGCAACTCCCTCTCAGCTGAATAAAATCGTCTGGCGTCAGCAGGAATAAAATAGAATAAATAAAATAGAGTCGTTCCGATCATGCAGGGTTAATGGCGACAGTATACGGACTCATTCACGATCCACAACGCACTCTCGACTGAATAAAATCGTCTGGCGTTGGAAGACAGTGAACAGTATGTGTTAATCCGACCGGCAGTGGCTTAGGAGATTTTTACGGCTCAATACTGTCATTATTACGAACTTCTATTAACGTCACAATTTCCATCATTATTCATTATCATTAGAGATCGTTAATGTCGCCACCATCACTAGTGTCAATATCACTACCTTCATCACTGGCAATCATTTTCCTCATGTTCGCCAGTACAGTACGATTGTTCTACCCATACAAAGTTCCATACTCCGTTTTCAGTTTCATTAATGGCCAAATGAAATCACACAGGAGGATAAATTTGCCTAGTAACCATGGAGAATTAGTCCTACCGCACAGCAAAGTCACTGAATTTCACACAACCACTACTTAGTTTTCCAGTTGCGAGAGTGGTCCAGTTTTATCAAGTGAAAATTAACGGACCATAGACATAAACTTCGCCGTCACATAACCCTCACCAATATTATATCCATCTGTTCTATAATTCTCATCTCTTATTTAATCATCACAAGTACCATCACCAACAAAATCAAGAGTAAAATAATCACCACCATCATCATAACCGTTGCCATGATCAGTACTACCATCATCGTAATCCTACCCTTTTTTTTTTTTTTTATTATTTTCCTGTTAACAGAGGTAAGGTACGGTAAGTTAACGTCAGAAACTATAAAATGTCCGGCTTTACCCACTAACCTGTACATGCGCGTGCTCTGTAAAAATACAAAACTTTCCATGCTTCCTTCTCAGCGTCAATATTTTTCTTCCCGAACACCCAGCTACCAAATCAAGCCAGCTCTTGGCCGGGCAAGTTTTATTCTTTCCATCAACCGCACTTTGACCTATTATATTCCCTCTCCTTATCATATTCACTTTGACCTATTATATTCCCACTCATATTCACTGACCTATTATACCGTATTCCCATTCCTATATTCCCACTCCTTATCATACTCACTTTGACCTATTATATTCCCACTCCTTATAATATTCATTCTTTCCATGTGTCCACACCACAAAAGCAGTCACTTCCACCCTGGCCAATGTTACTTCACACCCTTCACATTCATAACTTAGATAAGGTGGTCTTGTGGTAGCTAAAGTATTTATATTGGTTTGCAATTTTCTGTCGGTCCACCTCCATGACTTATTATTTCACCTCCCTAGTACCTCTATGTTCCTTATTTTTTTCTAAAATGCTGGGATTTAACATACACAACTGACCTTTTAAATTGCTTCCCTGATGTTTTAGATTATATTTGGCTATAATAAGAGCTTACCCAGAATACTATATCATCAACAATGTAATTTTCTCTGACTGACGGATGGAAATTATCACAATCATACCCTGGTGTAAGAGTCTGCATTTATCCACACAACTTTCCAGCCTCCGGTATCCTGGATCCACCTCACAAGCTAATTTCACTGGATATGCGGTTGTTGTCTCCCACGTTCGTATTTTCTCCTTCCTTGTTCCTGGATCCTACCGTGTGCAGTGTTAATGAGATAAAATTGTTGTTGCTGTTGCTGTTGATAAGAAAAAAAAAAAGTACGCAACTCTCATATACTTTTCAATACTTCAATATCAACTGCTGTTACTTTTTTCTTATTAACAGCACACCAGTTTCTCACAACCATAAGACAATGTGCGTACCATACCATCGCTGCCTCATACTGACCATATAAAGAGTGAACAGTACTTCCTCTTAATCCTATCTATCTATCTATTGTCAGACGCCTCTATCCCGTTTGGGGTGGCCACAAACAAATCGCCTCCACGTCGTCCTGTCCCCCGCCATTTCACTCCCCTGCTCCCAACTCACACACCCCTCTCTCATATATCTCTCCACCCCATCCCTCCATCTCATCCTCGGCCATTCAGTATAAAACAATAAAACTCGATTACTTAAAAATCTAACTGAGCTATAAATATTAACACGTACAGTTACTTTTACGCCGTAAGAAACCAAATAATTATAATAAATCAATCATCCAGCGTGAAATCCTTTATTGCCCCACATTTAGGAGCGGAGAGGCCTGGGGCTAGGTTACTCAGCCTTGACATTCAAGGTGAGTGTATAGTCATTCGCCCAGTGAGTCGCATTCAGTGGGAGAAAAAAAAAAAAAAAAAAAAAAAAAAAAAAGATAATGTCCACCTGAAAGGATGTGGCGAGAGAAATACAACAACAACAACAATTACTACTACTACTACTACTACCACCAAACTACCACTACCACCACCACCACTACCATTACTGCTATTACTACTACTACTACTAACAATAATAATAATGATGATGATGATGATGATAATAATAATAATAATAATAAATAAATAAATCTCACCACAATAATACCAATCCTCATCCTTGTCACCCCAACACTGACCCCCCCCCTCTACCATCCCCCACTTCCACACCCCCTGACCTCTTACATAACAGACAGCGTCAACATTTTTAGTCACCAACTCAGCTTTCATCGTGCTCTCACATTTTTTTCATTATTTTATTATTTATTTCGGCATTTAGAAGTCTCTTGTTATATAACTTATGGTTGCAGGCTCTCTCCCTTCCCCCCCCCTTTCTCTCTCTTCCCCTCCTCTCTCTCCCTCTCTCTCTCTCTCTTATATTGGTTCCATGTCCCATTTATGCAGTGCTAGCAATCATATCCCCCTACTCTCTCTCTCTCTCTCTGTATGTTAGCCTTCCTTTAAACATTCCATGCTTTGTATTCCATTTTTGACAATATTGCAGTCATAATTTCCACCCCTCTGGACTCCCATGTTTACTTTCCTGGATTCCCATGTTTATTTTCCTGGATTCCCATGTTTATTTTCCTGGATTCCCATGTTTATTTTCCTGGATTCCCATGTTTATTTTCCTGGATTTCCATATTTTTTCCTAGATTCCCATGTTTATTTTCCTTTAATTATTCAACGTTGTACACAAATCTGAATCCCCTACTGCGACAGGATCCCCCAGAGTCTGCAGTTTGTACCCAATAATAAAAATAAAAGTTAAAATAATGGAACAAAATAAAAACAAATCCTTACATAAACACTCTCCCTAGCACTCTTCCTCCCTCCCCCTCCCCTTGTGTGTTTATTCCAGTTATCGCGTACTCTTATTTTTGTTAGGAATATAAATTAAATACTTAAGTGTTTGACAAATTTCCACTTTCATAACCCATGAGTGCTTTTTTCTGTTTAACGCGTACCCTGTATTCATTTTTATGGGGAATTTTTGGTGTGCAAAAAAGAAGTGCGCACACACACACACACACACACACACACTCTCTCTCTCTCTCTCTCTCTCTCTCTCTCTCTAATACCTCACCTCCCAAAACATCCACGGGTTCTAACTTCTCCTCTTAGCTAACACATCTAAACCTAACCCAACTGAACCTACCAAACCTAACCAACCTCGAGCTCGTATCATAACCTAAGCCATCTCACCAACCTAAGCTAACAAATCTAACACTAACCTAACCTAAACATCAGCCCTGTACCCCGGCGTAACTAACGCAATCAGCCTAACTTGAATCAACCCAAACTAGCCTAACTTAAATACAACCCAACTCACAACAAACCAAACCAACCTAACCTCGCTTAACTTAATCTAACCCAACCGCGTCCAACCTAATCTAACCTTACTTAACCTAACCTCACGTAACCTCACCCATCCACACCCAACTCAGCCTAATTTACCTAAGCTAGCCTAATCCAGCCCCATCCCACCTCATTCCAACGCAACCAAACCCAACCCAACCCAAACCAACCCGACCCACACCAACCCCACCCCACCTCATCCCAACTCAACCAAACCCAACCAAAATCAACCCAAACCAAACCCAAGCCAAGCCCACCCCACGTCATCTCAACATAACTAAACCCAACCCGACCCAAACCAGCCTCATCGCACCTCACACAACCCAACCCAACCCAAGCCCACCCCACCTCATCCTAACCCAACGTAAGCTAACCTAACGAACCAAGTCGTACCCACGCCAGGTCCGCTAATGGTCGCTCCTGCTGTTTGGAAGCTGCGTAACTCGATAGGGTAAAATATTAACGTCGGCGGACGTGGTGCAATGGGTGTAAATAATTTGCTTATCCACGGGTATTGTTGGGCGGGGGTCGGGTTAGTTGTGGGGGCGCCGTATATGGGCATAGTAAACATGAGCACTTGAGCTGGGAGGCCAGGTGAGAGGCGGGGTGGGGTGGGGTGTGGTAGGGTGGGTTGGGGTGGGGTGAGGTGTGGTAGGGTGGGGTTGCGTGGGGTAAGGTAGGGTAGGGTGGGATGGGGCTTAGGCGAGTGGGGGATAGAGAGGGGTGGGGCTGGGACAGGCAGGGGGGGAAAGAGGAAGAGAAGGAAAAGAAGATATGATGGGAAATGATGGAGAAGACAGGTGGGAAGGGGAGGGTTTAAAAAAAGGGGGGGGGGAGTAGGAGAAGACAGGGGAAGAAAAGGGGCGAAAGGAAATGAGAGGAAAGAGTAGAACAGACGATGAAGGAGAGCGGTGGAACAGAGAGAGAGATAAAAAAATCAGTAGATATTATGCAGATGAGAAGTAACGGAAGATGAGGAGAGGACAGACAAGGAATGAAGAGATGAAGATGGAGAAATAAAAATACGACACTGGATACGAAGTAACGAGGTGGAGAAAGAAAGAGAAAGAACTGGGAACCGGAAATGAAGAAGCATAAACCAGAGAACGTGGAAAGAAGGATGGTGAGGGTTGTGATGATGGGGAGAACAGAGGAAAGAAAAGAAAAATAAGGACGAGGAGGCAGGACGCAGATAAGGATGGAAAGGAAGAGAGTAAAAGGAAGGAAGAACTATGAAACGATACAAGTATGAAGAAGACCAAGGAGCAGGATGGAAAGGGAGATGACACGGCTTAGAAGGAAAACGTGGAAGAAAGAAATGGAAGGGAGAGGAAAGGTAAGGAAATGGAGAACGAAGAAATGAGTAAGACGGGAAGGGAAGGGAAGAAAAGGAGAGGGAAGGGAAGGGAAGGAAAGGGAAGGAAAGGGATGAGAAGGGAAGGGAAGGGAAGGGAAGGAAAGGGATGAGAAGGAGAGGGAAGGAAAGGGAAGGAAAGGGAAGGGGGTGAAAGGCATGGAGAGAGAATAAGATACTGATAAACTGTGAGGAGAATATGGGGAAAATCGATATATGGGATGAGATGATGAAAAAGAACAGGGGAAAAGAACAAAAACACAGAAGAGATAGAAAATTAAAATGAAACAAAGAACGAAGAGAATGAGAAAATGAAAACAGGTGATACAGCGCGAGAAAAATGAAGGAAGAAAAAGATATGAAGGACGTGACGAAAGAAGAGTGGAGGGGGGAAAGAATTAAAAAGTGTGTGTGTGTGTGTGTGTGTGTGTGTGTGTGTGTGTGTGTGTGTAAGAGAGAGAGAGAGAGAGAGAGAGAGAGTTTACATGTGAGAAAGGAAGTGACAGCGCGAGAAAGAAATGTTATGACAGAAAAAGGTGTAGTAATATAAGACTCAGACAAGAAAAACAGAGAGAGAGAGAGAGAGAGAGAGAGAGAGAGAGAGAGAGAAACACAATTACTCCTGATACAATTACCAGGAGTGAAGGCAGCGGGGGGGGGGGAAAGTAGCGCGAAATTTAAACCCCACTCCACGCCATTTTTAAAACCCCGCAATTTTTCGGCTCCTGGACGCTAGTTGTGCCCTCGCTTGCTTATTTGCTTGTCTTGCGTGAAAATTTCCTTGCTTACTTGTCTTGCTTGAAATTTTCCTTGCTTGCTGTGTTGCTTTTGCCTGCTTTGTTTTGCTTGAAATTTCCTCGCTTGCTTATCTTGCTTGTAAATATCCTTGATTGCGTGTCTTGCTTGAAATTTTCCTTGCTTGCTTATCTTGCTTGAAATGTCCTTCTTTGCGTGTCTTGCTTGATATTTTCCTTGCTTGCTTCTCTTGCTTGAAATTTTCCTTGCTTGTTTGTCTTGCTTGGAATTTTCTTTGCCTGCTTGTCTTGCTTGCTTATCTTGCTTGAAAATCTCCTTGTTTGCGTGTCTTGCTTGAACTTTTCCTTGCTTGCTTGTGCTGTTTGAAATTTTGCTTGTTTCTTTGTCTTACTTGAACAATACTTGAAATTTTGTTTGTTTGTTTGCCTTCCCTGAAAGTTTGCTTGTTTGCCTGTCTTGCTTTAAAATGTGCTTGTTTTCTTACTTGACTACCTGTACTGTATGGCTGATCTTTTTCACTGATAACTGCATGCTTGTTTTTGTTTTGCATGAAATTGCTTATCTTAAAAATAACTTGTTTGTGTTGGCTGAAAACATTTGCTTGTTTGCTTGTTTAAATGACGTCTGATTTCTCCACTAGTTCCCAAATTGCTTGTTCATTTGTTTATGTTTCAATACTGCTTAAGTACTGATGCCTTGTTTTGACTGATAATTGCTTGCTTGTATAAAATTGATTGCCTGGTTACTGTTGCTTTGTACTGACGGAATTCTGCTTATTTGCAACGAAAGCTTCATTGTTTTAAATTGATTGTCTGAATATTGTTTACTTATGTTATGTGAATACTGCTTGCTTATTTGACTACCGTACCTGAGTATCACTTGAATACTGGTTATTTGCTTGTTTTAATATTCTGCAGGTTCTTGTTTAATTTGGTTGATTATTGAATGAATGTGATAGCCATTTGCCTGTTTCAGTATGGGTTGTTTGAATACTGCTTGTTTGCGTTGCTTAAAAGAATACTGTCTGCCGGGTTACTTGCTTGGATGGTCACTGTGATGTCCATTGCTTGGCCTTGCTTCTCCCTTGCGTTGCTTGTCTGACCGTGCCTTGCTTGGTTGATATTTGTTGTTGTTTGCTTGGTTAGTCAGGTGGATGTTGCGTGTGTGTGTGTGTGTGTGTGTGTGTGTTATCCGTTTTTTGCTTGCCTCTATTACGTTCTTTGCTTGCTGTTCACCTGCTCTTTCTCTTAATTTGCCGCATTTGTTAGTGTTGCTTGTGTATTGCTTAACGTGTTTGCTTGGTTGCGTTATCAGGTCTTGTTTGTTTTCTTGATTGGGTTGTTTGTATCTTGTTTATTGATTATTTCTGACTGATTACTTACTCGATCATGCAGTGTTTTTGTTTGACTTTTGTTGCTTGCTTTCGTACGCCACTTGACTGTGCTAAATGTTTCCTTGATTTCTCTGATCGTTTGTTTTTTCGCCCTGTTGCTTACTAACCCATGTTGCTTGCTTGATTACTGTCTACGTTGGTTCCTCTCTTCGGCAATCCTTGGGTTTCTTTTTTCTTTGTCTTTCTTTTTCTTGATTGTCTTCCTTTATTTGATTCGGCTGTTTGACTTTTGCTCACTATTGCTTGCTTCCTTCCAAGTAACTCGCTAGTATTCCTTGTCTTACTTTTTTTGCTTGCTTGAGTTCCACCTGCTTGTCTTGCTTGAGTGTTACTTCCCTTGCTTGTGTCTTATCTACTTTTGCTTATACTCCTACATGGTAAGAACGAGTCTATTTAGTAATATTTTTTCTGGCGTTAGGTAAGTCTCTAACAACGGACTAATTTTCCTTGCTTGCTTGTTTACTTTCTTTAACTTCTTTCTTTCTTGCTTGTTTGCTTTAATTATCTTGCACTGACCGTATTGCTTATATTAGTTGCCTGTCACGTCCAATTTCCTTGCTTGCAATCTTTAATTCATGGCGCCTTGCTTCTTTCCTTGCTTGCTTGCACACTTGTTTAAGTGTCAATCTTGTTTACTTTCTTTACTTGCTTACTTACTTGCATGCTTTACTTAGTCTTGCTCAATTTCCCTGCTTGATATATTCTGGGACGCCGTGCTTCTTTGCTTGTGTTGCTTGCTCTTCTCTCCAACTTGCTTGCTTGCTTGCTTTAATCCACGCCTCCATCGTACTTATTCTTGCCTACCCCGCCTGGCATTGTTTATTGCTTGGGTCAGTGTTAAGGCCGCTTGCTTTTATTTTCTCTCTCTCTCTCTCTCTCTCTGAACCTGCCAGTTTCATTGCTTTTTTTTTTTTCTTTCTTTTGCTTCCTCTGCAGTCTTGTTGCCTTGTGTTATATATATATTTGTTTTATGCGTTTTGATATTTCTTTGTTTCAGATGGCATGTTATTTTTTTTTTCTTTACTTGTTTCCATTTTTCTTTGTTTACAGTTTTGTCTCGAGGGTATGTTGGTACTACTGTTGTTTTTATGTTTCCTGTCTCTTGCTTTGTTTCTTAATGCTTGCTTACTTTCGGGTGCTTTTCGTAGTGTGGGTTTGCTTGGTTTTTGCGTGTGTATGATGACGATTTTGCGTCCGTTTTGTCTTTCATAATTTACAGAGCCCGTTCCCGAGATCCCAAAGTATTTTCCGTAAGTCCTCGCACGTCAACAATCTGTCTCTGTCTGTCTGTCTCTCCGATACCTGACCATGCAATTTCTCCATCTTGATACTTGATGCTTCTCTCTCTCTCTCTCTCTCTCTCTCTCTCTCTCTCTCTGGTTTAATATCCCAAGTCAAGAGTTTTCCTGCCGCCTAATCTTCGTAGGGCTCTGTGCCTCTTAAGCAAGGTTTAGGATCCAAGCGATTTAATTTTCCCTTAAGCCCTTCAAGACGATGACGGATTTTACTTTTCCTGTCTCAAGATGGCTTAGAAGGGTCTTGTGGAGCTGGACACACACACACACACACACACACACACACACACACACACACACACACACACACACACACACACACACACACACATTAATCCCCTGTACTATAGTCCTTTTACCTTAACTTGGCCAGGTTTTCGTCCTTTGGCAACTTACTTTTCATGTAACTTAATGGCAGAAAAAAATGACTAATACTGCTAATGCTCCACATCCACCCCCAGCACTTCTTCGTGATTAGTATCGTATTTTGGTGTTAATCTATTGCTACACCTCAGCACTCAAGATGGAAACACGGCAATTATAGGCCAAGTTAGGGTATAAATAGTAAAGAAGCCTCTCTCTAAGGGTAAATAAAATTGATTGTAAGAAGCAAGAATAACGCAAAAAAAAAATAAAGAAAATGAAAAATTAATCACAGTAAAAGAAAAATAATCGCACTAAAAAGAAAAAAATCGTCGTCAAGGGTTGAAGCAAGACGATTACTCACTTCAGTACGATGACGCGTAATATAAGTTTGCTTGGGAGACATCTTTCTACATGGTTAAGTTAAAATCTACACAAAGCATCAGTAAGTCAGACTCTAGGTAAAGCATTAACAGGTTAAAATCTGAATAAATCATTTCTTTAGCCCTTCACTTAAAAACGTCTATTGTAAGCTGAATAAAATCGTCTGGATGCAGCTGGAATGAGAAATAAAATTGTCAGCGAGGAGAAGGGACGAAACTGAAAGAAAATTACTGGCACTAAATTGGTTGCCCATTTTTAACTTATCTCTGTTGATGATAAAAGGAATTTGGCTTCTGAAAAACTGTATGCAACTTAGGTTTTTAAAAATATCGTAATTAAGAGAAACTGGCTTAATACAAAAGGATTAGGTTAGCATTTTTCATAACGTGCAAAGGGTAAAGGAAAATGTTAAATATTTTGTTGGTGCATATTCAGAAATAAACACACGTTCACGCACATGCACAGAGAGAGGGGGAGAGAGAGAGAGAGAGAGAGAGAGAGAGAGAGAGAGAGAGAGAGAGAGAGAGAGAGAGAGAATAAATCCCTTTAGCTTGCCTTCCACTTTTAAGGATATATTAAAAGTCCCGTAATTCTCTCTCTCTCTCTCTCTCTCTCTCTCTAAATTAATTCATCCAATGTTCTAATTTACGTTAATGTCTCTAGTTCTCAAACCCTCTATTAATCCATCAATTTCTATCCATACATCCATCCTATATTGTCTTTAATCTCTCTCTCTCTCTCTCTCTCTCTCTCTCTCTCTCTCTCTCACACTTTAATCGAGGGAGCGACGATGCATATACAGTGTTGGTAATTAAGCGGCTCACATAACTTCTCGCCGGGGACGTGGCTAAGAATGGGGACAACTTCCGCCATTTTGGACCCAACTCAACCCCCAAGCCCCACTCCCCAACTCACTTCCTCACCAACCCCCTCTCCTCCTACAACCTGCACCGTCTAAACCCCCTCCATGTAACCCCAACTCCCCTCCTTACCCCCTACCACTCCCCTTTTCCCTCTCTACCCCATCTTTCATCTTCCCTCCCCAACCTTCCTTCCTTCCCATTTTCCTTTACCTCTACCTCCTCTTTATTTTACCCATTACCCCAATCTCTCTTCCCCATTCCCCATTCCCTCCATTTTTTTTCTATGTCTATCTTCACTCTCCCTCCTCCCCACGCCCTTTCTTCCTTCTACTGAGTCTTTCTTATTCCTCTCCCTTCCATCCACTTTCCTCCCTACCCCCTTCCCCATACCTACCCTTTTCTCCCCCTATCAATTCTCCCCTACGACCCGTCTTTCTTACACATTTCCTTCCTCCTCCTTACTGTTATCCTCCCCCCCCCCTCTCTCTCTCTCTCTCTCTCACTGTTAATCCCTCTTTTATTTAACCCACTGACTTTTATTACTTTTAACGTCCTTCCACTCTTCTAAGACCATCTCTCTCTCTCTCTCTCTCTCTCTCTCTCGGTTGTTGTTGTGGGTTGGGTCACGTAGGGTCCCCAAGCGACCAAATCCGGAGTCACAAACACTCGCCTACCATTTCACTGACTTGGATACAAAATGGCGAAGTTGTCTAAGGCGGAATGGGAAGGTGGAGTGGGAAGGTGGAGTGGGAAGGAAAGGGAAGGTGGAGTGGGAAGGTGGAGTTGGAAGAAAATTGCTAGAATAAGACAAGGATAGCAGACGGAGTGAGGGGAAGGGGAGAGAATAGTGAGGGGGAGAAGGGATAGTGGGAGGAGTGTAAAGGGGGAGGAGAATGAATGGGGAGAGATGGGAAGGAATCAAAAGAAAGTGAATAGACACACACACACACACACACATACAGAGAGAGAGAGAGAGAGAGAGAGAGAGAGAGAGAGATGGTAAACACAGTGGGAGGAGGAAGGGGGAGAGGGAGGATGATAGGTAAGTAAATGAGGAAGTAAAAAGGTCGGGGAGATGGATGGAACGGAAAACAAAGTTGGGGAGGTTACGGAGAGAGGGGAAGGGGAGAGAGATGAAATGGGGAGAGAAGAGAAGGGAAATAATGGAGAGGCAGAAGCCCTTAAAAAATGTGGCAAGGTTGAGTGAGGGTAAGGAAAGAAAGAGAATGGAAAAGGGAATGGGAGAAAAGATGAGAACGAGAAAAGAGGGGAGAGAGGGGAGAGGGGAGACAGGTAACGTAAGAGAGAGAGAGGCAGAGAGGGGAGACGGTGGGAGGTGTGAAGGGAATGCGTATTGAGCAAAGCAAGTGTGAGAGAAGAGAACGAGAGCAGTGTTGAGAGAAAGACTGAGGGGGTGAAGAGTAATTGGAAGCACAAGAGCAGGCAGAGGGGAAGTGTAAAGAGGGGAATGGGGAGGGGGATGTGTGGAGGGAGGGGAGAGGGGAAGTAGGGAAGACAGAAGGAAAGAGAAAATGGGACAAAGGTAACTGGAAGCACAAGAGCAGGAAGAGGAGAAATAGGGGACGGGAGATGAGTGGGGGAGGGGAGAGAGAAATGAGGAGGAAGTGGAGAGTGGGAGTGGGAGCGGGAAGGGAGAGGGAAAAGTGAACACCAATCTTGCCTACAACAATGAACAATGGGCAAAGTTTTAAGCTTAGGTTACATTTTTTTCCCCTAAAAATACAAAACGAAAAATGTAACTCCCCTGGCAAGAAAGAGGTACAGAAACAGAGCAACAAAATCACACATTACCCCAGCACTAAGAACATCATATAACTTACACATTATAACTAACAATTTTCTGGTTCAGCCATTACCCTCTTGACCAAAGTTCGTCTCTTCCAACTAACTATTGTATTAATTTACTGGATAAATTTAGATATATACACACACATCCATACATACAATTATATATACCGTATATACAGTAAAAGCGCGGAAGTATTTGAAAGGGGAAAAGAGAATGGGGGGAGATAGTAGTGTGAGGGGAAGGGAGGTGTCAGAGATGAGAACACGTGTGGCAGAGAGGGGAAAAGAAATATTTAGGTTACGTGGGAAGGAAAAAAAATAGGTGAAAAAGAGGGGAAAAGTGTGTGAGGAGGGACAGGTGGTATGAAGCGTGGGGAAGGGAGGTGTTAGAGGGATGGGGGGAACAGGCGTAGCAGTGGGAGAGAAAGGGTGTTGGGTTAATGGAAAGATGTGAGCAGGAAGTGGGGGAGAGGTGAGGAAAGGTAAAGGGAGGGGAAAAAAGAGGGCTGTGGGGAAAAGAAGGAGAAGAAGACAGTGTGAAGGGAAGGGGAAACGGACGCTGTGAAGGGAAAGGGAAGAGGGCATTGTGAAGGGAAGGGGAAAAGAACAGCGTGAAGGGAAAGGGCAAGGAAACTATGGGAGAGATGGGTGAGAAGGAAGAGACAACTGACAAACTAAATGGCACGAGCAGAGGAGGAAATGAAGGGGGGAAGGAGGGTACAATAACGCCTTTTCTGTGTTACTCTCTCTTTTACCTAACTATTCTATTCATCGTAAGAGAGAACCCAACGTAGTAAAGCCGTTAATAAAGGGTATATATTACCTCTAGTTCCAGATGTATATCCTAAGCTGAAAATAATCGTCTAGTAATAAAAAAAAATTGAGCCACCATGATCAAGAAGTCAAGGAGTGAAAGTGTTTGAGAAAATGTGACTGGCATGGTAGGACGGGGAGGAGAATGAAAATGTAAAAGGCAGTGGAAGAGGAAGAGGAAGTAGATGAGAGGTGGAGGAGGATGTGGGGGGAGAGAAAGTATATGAGAGGTGGAGGAGGAGGTAATGAAGAGGATGCATATGAGAGATGAAGGAGGAGGTGGGGGAAGAGGAAGTATATATGAGAGGTGGCGGAAGAGGAATTATGAGAGGCGGAGGAGGAGGTGGTGGTGGTGGTGGTGAAAGAGGCAAGGGAAGTGTCAGTGGAAGAGGCTGTGAAGGTGAAAAGGAAATGATGAGCGAAAGAGTAAATGGGAACAGAAAAGGGGGAGGAGGTGAAAAATAAAGTAGGGGCAGGAGCTGAAGGGAGCAAAGGACGTGCCTGAGGGAGAGTGACTGAAGTGCCTGAGGGAAAGTGACTGGTGTGAAGGAAACAGGTCTAACAAAAAGTAATTAGATGGAAGGAGTCGGAAGTGGAGGAGAGAAGGAGAATGTGGAAGGAAAGGGAGGTGAAGAAGAGGGAAAGTGGGTGAGGAGGTGAGAGGGAAATGAATGAGTTAATGGACGAGGAAAAGTAGGGAATGGAGATAGGAGGAAGAAAGTGGGAGGTGAAGGTGAAGGGAGAAGTATCAAGGGAAGATGGCAGAGCATGAGCTGAAATATGGAGGGAGAGGAGGTAGACCAAGAACGACGTAAAGAAACATTGTCGCTTGGGTGAAAGAATGCAAATGAGCTGAATAAAATGTGAAGGAACCAAAAGAATACGAATAAGCCGAGACAGAACAAAGCAAAATTCAGGAAAGGGTAAGCAAACCAAGACGAGGTGAAGCAACAGTGTGTGTACTGGGGGAGGGGTTAGAATGAAGGCAGGCAGTGTCGTGGAAGGAGGGGTCGATAATGAGAAGTGACGCAATTGCCTGGAAATACTTTTACAGTCACCGTTACAGGATGCGACGTCAGGCACTTTACAAAGATACACAAAAACAGCCCAGAAAGATGCATTTTATATTCAAATAGACAGACATAGACAAACAGATGGATAAATACAGACATACATAGAGATACTGACAAATATAATACCTGCACAAGTAAGAGCTACTGAAGACCTGTGAAGGCTAAGGTTGGTGGGTGAGAAATAAAAAAGTTTGATGTAAGGAGTGGAGGAATTGGTGGAGAGACTGGAGGAGGAATTTGTGGAGAGGCTGGAGGAGAAATTGAGTGTAGGAAGCAGGTTACGTGAGCGAGGAAGATTGGAGGGCTGGGAGAAAGACTGAGCTCCCTCTCTATCTTGATGTCTTCTTTACTCTTACGGCCCCAGACGATTTTATTCAGCTACGGGAGGCTTGGATGGGGAGGGAGGATGGACTGACAGCTGAACTCCTATACCATGTCTTAATTACTCTTGCGAATTCTTGACGACTTTATACTCCTAGGATGAGACTTGGGAGGCGACGGAAAGGGTGTGGAAGGAGGGGGGGGGGAGGAAGATGGCTGACTTCTTCCTCTATTTACCATTATATCTTACTTCATTATTACTCTCTCCTGACGAATTTCTTATTACGAGATTTACAAAATCTTAATGACCTCTTTCCCTATGACGATATTTCACCAACTTCACTCTACCCATTTCTAAGCGATTTTTATCTAACTAAAGGGAAAGGGGAGAATCCAACCTGCTTTATTCACTTTATTAAGGGAATCTCTCGTAGTAAAGGAGGTACAAGGAAGCGCTGGCATTACGAAGAAACTGGAGAAAAGAGCCGGAAGAAGGGCAATGGATCTGGAGGGGCACTGAAAGAAGCGTCAAAGGAAGAGGATTGACTTTACGGCCGGGAAGAGCCAGAGATTGATAGTCTCTCTCTCTCTCTCTCTCTCCGTGTGTGTGTGTGTGTGTGTGTGTGTGTGTGTGTGTGTGTGTGTGTGTGTGTGTGTGTGTGTGTGTGTGTGTGTGTGTGTGTAAAGAAAGAAGAGGTCAGAATAAATTAGGGATCACGCATAAAATATCTGCTAAGGACACGAATAATCTTACGTAAAAGAAGGCCAAAGAAAAATTTATAAGAATCTCGAGGAAGGAAGGAGGGAAAAAGAGAGAGAGAGAGAGAGAGAGAGAGAGAGAGAGAGAGAGAGAAAGAGAGAGAGAGAGAGTCATTCTGAGGAAGAGCTGGATTTGCGTAAAAGATCTGACGAGGACTTGGACAAACTTCAATAAAAGGGAAAGAGACGAAGAGAACGGAAAAGAATGTAAGGAGTAAAGTGGACGAAAAAGAGTGACAAGACGAAGGGGGAGAAAGTAAGGAAGGAAAATAGGAAAAAGTCAGAAAATTATCTGGACCCACATGAAATTAATGATATATCGTCGTTTAAGTGGAAGTGAAAAAAGAAAATCTATGAGTATGAAAATGAAGGAAAAAGTTTACGGAGACACAGGTACACAAAGCAAAAAAATGTTAATTAAAAAAAAGTTAATTAATATTCTGGAGGGGAAAAGTATATGTTTGGAGGGAAAGTATATGATGTCCATGAAACAGGATATTACAGGGGAATGGCAGAAAAAGAGGAGGAAATATAAACTAGAATGGAAAACGACAGACCTAGATATAAAAGAGAGGCTAAGACGAGACAAAGACAATCAAGAGTAAGTGGAGGAGCAATGAAAGAGAAATGGAGAAATGGATGAATAAATTAAAAAGAAAAAGGAAAGAAAGAGGGGAGATGAGAACTTGAGAGGAAGGAAAGAATGGGAGACCTTGGATACAGGGGAATCAAAGAGGAAATGAATAAAAAATCAAAAGGAAAAAGAATTTAGAAGAGGAAAAGTACATGCCTGAAAAAAAAAAGAAAAAAAAAGGAAGAGTTGGGAAAGGAAGAAAATTTTGGACATAAAAGAAGGGGCGAGTTGGGTTTCAAAATAACAAGTAAACACGTGAAGGAGCGACTCGTGAAAAGACTGACGACGGATAACGAGGCCAGGAACATATAGAGGAAACGAGAAGTCTGAAGAGAAGTTTGACAGGCTTGGCTGCAGAAAGAAAAAGCAAAGAAAAGAGCCACAAAAGAACTAAAAAAAAGTGAGAGTAAAGGTAAAGAAAAATAAAGAAATACGAATGATAAATATGAGAAAAAAAAGAAAATGGGAAAGCAGGTGGAAAAATATAAGCATAAAATTAAAACAGAAGACCAGTCAAAAATAAGAAAATACGTCTTGCGGCAACGACTGAAAGAAATAAGGACGAAACGGTCAGCGAGTATAAAGGGAAAAGAGAAGTTTGAAAAGAGGCGAAGAGAGTTTTGAGTGAAGGCCGGAGGGACAGGGAAGGGGGTGAGGGGGGAGGGCAGGTTTCATGGAAGTTTAAGGATTGCTGTTAAAGTGGAAAGATTTGACAGGAGGCGAAAAGGTTTGAGGGAGAGTCGTGGATTGGTGGCGAGTTGTTGGAGGAAATGGTGGAGAAAAGATGTTCTGAGGGAAAGGATGATGGTGAGTGAGGGGTATACATGGGGATGATTCTCTCTCTCTCTCTCTCTCTCTCTCTCTCTCTCTCTCTCTCTCTCTCTCACACACACACACACACACACACACACACACACACAAAGCAAATCAAAGTACTGCTATAATGCTGGAGACGACAAAAAACATCATTAACAAGAAAAAAATCATCAAAACACACCGTCGTCCAGCTTGCGTACATAACACAGGCGGTCAGGACAAAGTTAAAAACGCTTCTGAATATGCAAAGCTGAATGGGAAAACGATGAATGGCTGTGAATGGCATGTATAGTAGGGGTCGGTCCTTGAAAGCCATGAATGAAAAAAGGTGTGTGAAGGATGCGGCCTTGTGTGTTTGTGCGTATGAGTCCTGTCAGCTGGGTTTGTTTACATTCAACACACCTGGACCACGTGGCTGTGTTTACATGGGCGAGGCCGACTTGACTGCAGGTGTGGGGTGGGAATGGGGAAGTGCGGGTGGGGATGAGGATGGAGAAATGGGTGGAGGGTGGTTGAGAAGGGAATGGTTGGGTAGGGGTGGTGAGTTTAGGTAAGGGTGGGGTGGAAGGTGGAGGTGGGGGTGGGATGGGGAGATGGTGGGGGTGAGGTGAGGTGAGAAGTGGAAGAGGAGGAGGTGCTGAGAGGCCTGACAAAGGGTGCTTGTTTGTGTGTGTGTGTGTGTGTGTGTGTGTGTGTGTGTGTGTGTGTGTGTGTGTGTGTGTGTGTGTGTGTGTGTGTGTGTGTGTGTGTGTGTGTGTGTGTGTGTGTGTGTGTGTGTGTGTGTGTGTGTGTGTGTGTGTGTGTGTGTGTGTGTGTGTGTGAGAGAGAGAGAGAGAGAGAGAGAGAGAGAGAAACATCAAACCCCCATATCCTTAACACTCCTACCTCTTACAACAATAAATTCCATTCATTATATCCTCACCAACACCAAGCGATTATACTAAGCATTACTCTTTTATCCAAACCGTCTTTCCTCAGCTGAGTAAAATCGTCTTAAGGGAAGCTAAGAATACACTAAGAATAAATTATGACGCCACTGTACTGCAGGTGCGTTTAGCCCAAGGACGTATTTTGCATTTTACTATAGTTGGGTTGCCTTCACCTGACGGAACTGAGTCACTTCTACGGCTTCAATACCAAGTTGGGGTTGTTTGAGATTCCTTAAGACTGATGAGGCAGCACTAAGTCTCCTTGGTTACTAATCTAATTTACCTTCCAGTCTGCCTACGCTTGATCATCAACCTGGGCTGCAAAGGGTTAGGGATGTCGGATGAAAACAAACCAAGAGGAGTATTGCCATATATGACTGTGTGTGTGTGTGTGTGTGTGTGTGTGTGTGTGTGTGTGTGTGTGTTGCTTGTAACCTCCTTACTGCCAGAATTTCCCTCAAAGTAAGTCGTCTTGTGGCAGAAATAATATAAATAACGCACTCAGGCTGACGGGATTAGCCACGAATAATACGACCCTCGTGCCCATATTCTCTTCAGCATGGGACAAGTTTTAGCACCTCCTCTTACGCGATTTATCTTGCATATACTTGAGTTTAATATTACCAAGTATGTGAATGTCTTATTACCGTCGACGATGATTGCATAAGTAACATACAGGAGATTATTCATGCGTCATATGCAGGAATAAATAGGTAAGGAATAGGTGCTACGGAGCCTCCTTACGAGAATATGTCTCTTGATTTTCTGCATTCTATAAAACCGACCCATGGTATTCTAATGCTTGTTCTTTGCCTTCAGTCGCGTTTAGTGCCCTAGATTTCTTTGTATTAACTTCATTTCTGTTTCATTTCCTGGCAATGTTTTTCTGGCGTCAGTTTTTAATGTCTTCGTTCCCTTCATTCTTAACCCGTCCATTCCCAAGACGTATGCTTAATTCTTGCCATCTTCAGACCTTTACATTCAGCCTGGGAGGACTTAACTGGAGGGGTTGGATGTACACCCCACAAAAAAAAAAAAATATTCGTTACCCTTGTGGTGTGATACAATATGACAAATGGACCAAGGGCTCTGAACTACTACCAGTACCAAATGGACACAGTTTCACTTTTACAAATCATTTCAGAGTTCATCGCACCCAGAGGTAACGATAATTTTTTTGGTGGGTGTACTCTTCATTAACCTCTTCACCCACTCGAGGCTCTTCTAAGTTTAATAATTTGTTTGGTTAAAGAAAGAAATATAAAAGAAATGCCACATCGGATTAGAATGGTTACTTTCATTATACTTAATTTCCTTGAGCTGTTCTTCTGATGTAAACATTAAAAACCATTTCCTTTTCCAGTCTTCTGAAGTCCATTTTTCCACCTTATATTCCTGGTCTGTTATTCTTTAATCCCTCAGTGTGATCTCCCACATTTTATCCCCTCTGCCACCATATCATTTCATTCGCCTTACAAAAGACATGTTAAAGAAAAGGGTTATATATTCCACTGACTCCTCTGCAAAACGACCTCCCTAGTTATGTAAATCTGCTACAAAAAATACGACTAATAAAATAAAACTGTGTAGAAAGAATATGACTAAGGTAAAAAGGTCGCCATCGTACTTCAAAGGTTAATCCTGGTTTTATCGTTTTCTTTGCTTTTTGTTATTCTGAAGAAACTTTAAAAATAATATCCTACATGCTGCACTTCTTAAGATTTATTTTACTTAACTCTTGAAATGACTCCCTTTTCCTGATTTTTTTTTTTATATTTAACTACTTTCACATCTTTTTCTTATTCTTTTACTTTAACTTGGCTTACGCACTTTCATACTTGATTTCATGTTCTTAAATATATATTAACTCTGATCTCACTTCCAAATGACCTCAGTATTTTCACTTTATTTGATAATAACACTTCACGTCATTTCTACATAACTCCCGTTTACTGAGTTGTGTACTCATCTCTCTTTTTGCTTGGCATCCTCTTTCCTTAATTTATTTCTGACCACTATCTTGATGCAAACAATTATTTAATCACCATTTTTTTGCACGTATATCGGTGTTATTGTAATCGCAAACCATATATATTCACTGGAATCAAAATAAGGCAGTTTTAGGAACAACACTAGATTTCAACAACTTCAGGAGTCCAAGGAAGCGCAACTGCAACGATACCATTGCAAAAGGTACATTTCATGACTGCATGTCAAAAGAATATGAAATTCATGCATTAAATTGCAATAAATAATGTAAATAACGTGGTATTGTATATTTTGGTAATGGAACTTTTGCGTGAATTTCACCGAATCAGTTCGGAACTGGGTACAAATTCAGAATATATGAAATGAAGTACACTCTTCCTCATTTGTCTAATACGGTTATTCTTCTGTATACTTAACTTACAACAATACATCGATGTCATTATTAACAAAATTGCAGTCGTGTTCAATTCTCCTAATTCTAGTGCAAAACGGTCATCGTAACGTATTCCACTTACGACGGAATAATCACATGTCAACTTTATTCACCTCCTCATTTTGAGTACGTAGTTTTCATTTCATTTTTGCCACATAAAGATTTTATTCAGACCGAAAGCTTTAGAAATGGGGCGGTAGGATGTAGCCTTCCTCAACTCATTCATCCTAGATATATATAGAGATAATTCAGAAGTTAAAAAGGTAAAACACTTCATCCACTGAAATGATTATGCCTTTCTTGGTTTGTAACTTTCTGTGAACCTCCTCCCATTTACCTGACCTTACCTGATGTTCAACTTCCATTGTATTTAAGCAGCTCTTTTACCTATCATCCTTTTCACTTCAACACACTGTTTACTTACCTCTGTCCTTGGCTTTCTGTTTACTGAACCCTTCATACAAAACCCGTCTCCACTCACTCCCCTATTCATTCAACTCCCTCGTCACATAACTTCTCTTTATACTGGTTCTCCCTATTTACCTAACTCCTCTGTACCCAACTCCAGTTCTCTCCACGTTATATCTACTACAATTTTTGTTTTCCTTTAGGCTCCTATGACTCCCTTTCAGCTGAATAAAATCGTCTGGGTTTAGCTGGAATACTAGACGTGTCCGAACCATGGTAGGGTTAGTGGTACCAATCTCAACACTTCTCTCAGCTTACTAAAATCGTCTGGCGTTGGATGGAATTTAATGATAGAGTTTTTCCGGCCATTAAATGCTCAGTTCTCCATGGTTTTTATACACATTCCGTAATTTGCACCTACGGTATACCCATTCTTCAAACTTCCTATACGCATTCTTTAAGTTTCTGGCTCGTCCAAACATGATGCTGATCTTAAATGCATTCCTTAGGTAGGTTCTTACGCATTTCTTCGGCCGCTTCTTTCGTATTTCTTAAGTAGCTTCGTACGCATTTCTTAGGCCATTTCTTACGCATTTCTTTGTTCCTACCTCCCATACGCATTGTTTCGTTCCTGGCTTCTTAACACATTTCTTGCGCTGTTCCTGTACACATTCCTTTATTTGCTCCTTTACAAAATCCTTAACTTCTTAGCGTATGTAGGCATTTCTTAACTTCCTCCCATACGCATTTACGCCCTCCCTAAGTTGCTCCTACACGCATTTCTCAAGTTCACTGCTGTTCATATACGCATTTCTTAAGTTGCTGCTATATGCATTTCTCAAGTTACTTGCTTCTTTACTTATTCATCAAGTTCTTCATACTTTCCTATACGCATTCCTCAACCTCTTCACTTACATATGTATTTCTTATATTCCTTTCCTATAAGTATTCCATACGGTCCTCGCCCCATACGCCAGACTGTTACGTGGACTCTGCCATACGCATTCCTTCATTCCTCGATCCCTTCTCTACGCATTCCTTCATTCCTCGGTCCCTTCTATACGCATTCCTTCACTTCCTCGATCCCTCCTATACGCATTCCTTCATTCCTCGATCCCTTCTCTACGCATTCCTTCATTTCTCGATCCCTTTTATACGCATTCCTTCATTTCCTCGATCCCTTCTATACGCATTCCTTCATTCCTCGATCCCTTCTTTACGCATTCCCTGGCACACCACAAAATTGCGTGTTGCGTATATCGACCATCCCTCGCTTTAATATGCCAGTCTTGCCTGTGTGTGTGTGTGTGTGTGTGTGTAAAAAGAGAGAGAGAGAGAGGGTGGATCTATGAGTACGATTTTGCGTATGTATGCGTGTGTGTATAAGCAGATGTTAGGAGAATTTGTGAGCGTATATGAGAGGGCGTGCATGTGCGTGTTCGTATGTGCGTGTGTGCGTGTTACAGGGAGGGTGTAGATGTGTGAGTATGCCACGATTTTTCTTTTCTCGCGTATCTACGGAACCTCTGCGTGACTTCCGGTAATGATGGAATTTGCGTACGGGAAAATTACAGCTCTCTCTCTCTCTCTCTCTCTCTCTCTCTAAGCTTTCACTTATTCATCCTTTCTCGCTCCCTTCCCCTTCTCAAAATTTTTACCCCCCCCCCGTCTCTCCCCCTCTCCAAGCTTTTTATTTTCATTTATTCAGTCCCTCGCACTGCATTCCCCCCCTCCACACTTTTTTTACTCTTTCTCTCTCTCTCTCTCTCTCTCTCTCTCTCTCTCTCTCTCTCTCTCTCAGGATATATAGGGGATGATGAGAAGGTAGCGTGCTGGGGGAAGGGAGGTGGTTTTAAGTTGTAGTAGTAACGGCGGTGGTGGTTATGGTTGTGGTAGTGGTTGTAATGGTAGTGATGGTAGCAGCAGTACTAGTAATACTGGTAAAATAGGTGGTAGTAGTAGTAGTAGTAGTAGTAATGATACTGGGGACAATAACAGTAGTAACTGTGGTGGTGGTTGTTAGTTGTGATGGTGGTAGCAACGGTTATAATAGTAGTAGGAATGGTGGTAGTGGTGGTGGTGGTGGTGGTAGTAGTACTAGTAGTAGTAGTAATAGTAACAGTAATAGTAGCTGTAGCAGTAGTAGTAGTAACAATTGCAATCAAGGGGGGATGTATAAGTAGTGGTGGTTACAATGCAGGTGGGGGTGGTAGTAGCAGTAGTGGTGATGGTGGTGGTGGTGGTGGTGGTGATGGGGGGGGTGGTGGTGGTTGTCAAGCTGTGCTCAAGGTTATGATGGGATAAGTGTGCTTGTGGATGTTTGATGTGATGATTACGGTTGGTGATGGTGGTGGTACCTGGTGGTGATGAGTTGTTCTTGTCCTGGTGGTGATGGTGATAATACTAGTGATGTTTGTTGTGGTGCTGTGGTGATACCTAGTGGTGATGAAGGTGCTAGTGATGTTGGTAATGGTGGTACCTGCTTCGTGGTGGTGGTCGTGTTGGTAGTGGTTGTGATATTAGTGGTGGCTGTGTTGGTAGTGGTAGTGGTCTTGGTGGTGATCGAAGTGATAGTGGTACTGGTGATGGTAGTGTTGGTGGAGATATTTTAACAGCATGGTAGTTATGATAGTAGTGATGGTGGTAATAACTGTGACAACGGTGATGGTAGGAATGTTATGATGGTGATATGGATGGCAGCAAAGATGGTGGTGATGATGGATGTGATGACAGAGATGGTTATGAAAAAAGAATATCCAAACTGATGCTGAGGGTAATAATGGTAATAGTAACAGTATTAGGGTAATGGTGGTAATAGTAACAATGGTAGCAAAGGTAATGGTGAAGCGATAGTGATGATGCAACGGTGATAATGGTGACAGAGATGGTGATACTGACGAAAATGTTTACTGCTGTGCTTCTTCTTGCCAAGTTTTTTTTAATGTTGTTGTTGTGCTTATTTTGTTGTTGTTTTTGTTTTTGTTGTTGTGGATGTGGTGGTGGTGGAAACTTGTCACACCTAGCGGTTTTGCTCTTTTGGTGGTGGTAGTGGTGGTGGTGGTGATGATAGTGGTGAAAGTAACGTTGCTCTTGTTGCTTGCTGCTGCTTCTGCTGTTGTTGTTGTTGTTTTCGTTGTGGCAGTGTGGTGGGGAGCAGCTTTGTTTAGGTCGGTTAGTTAGTGAGGTATTCAGCTCGGTAACAAACGACTGAATAAGTTTAAAAAGCGAGCGTGAGTGTGTGAGTGAATGACCTAGTGAGTGACAGTGACATGAGTAGGTGAAAGTGTGTATGAATGTTGAGTTAATGAGTTAGTCGATGTATAAACAAGTGAATTAAAGATGTCAGTAAATCATCCAGTCACAGTCACTTCACCCGACCAGCCTCTCTCTAATGACATGACCACAACCCCACCTGTCCACCTGCCTGCCTACCCGTCCACATTCCTACTGACCTGCCTCCCTCCCCTGGCTATCTGCACTACCTACCTTCCTAGCCTCCCTCCTTTAATGCTTGCCTACATCTACACCTCCACGCACTGCCTCCCTTTGTCTCCATCACTGACCCTACCTACCTGTCTACCTCCCTGCTAACCTACCTGTCTACCTCCCTGCTTGCCTACCTATCTACCTCACTTCCTACCTATTTTTCTACCTTACTACCTTTCTATATCCACCTCAGTCACCTCCCTGCCTACCTACTATAGTTGTTTCACTTTAACCTGGCCCATATATTTTTTTTTGCTTCTTACTTCACGTTCCTCAATGGCAGGATAACAAAGCTACGGCTGCAGTCTTTCCCTGGCACTTTTTCATGACTAGCACCATTTTCTTATTTCAATCTATTGTTGCAATTCGCCACTATACAGTAAGCTAAAGTGAAAGGAGTATCTTCCTTTCACTACACTGACTTCCTACCTGCCTCCCTGCCTGTCTGCCTTCTTGTCTACTTCCTGCCTGCCTGCCTGTTTCTCTGTCTGTCTTACCACCATCTCCCTACGGTCACTCCACTACGTTCCCTGCCTTCTAGCACACCTATGCCTTCCTCCCTGCCTGCCTTATTATACGAGTACTCCTCCTTGTCTTCCTCCCTGTCTACATATTTATATCCACCTACCTTACTTCTTGCCAATGTTCTTCCCTGACCCCTGTCTTCCTTCCTTCTTTCCTACCTGTCTACCAAACTGCTAGGCAGTCTACCAACCTTCCGCTCCTACCAACCTTCCAACCTGCCAGCCTCCCTGCCTACCTACCAATCTGTCTGCCAACTTCCTGCCCACCTGCCTGCCTGACTGTTTGTTTGTCTGTCTGTATGCCTACCTGCCTGCCTGCTTGCCTGCCTGCCTGCTTGCCTGCCTGCCTGCTTGTCTGTCTGTCTGCCTGCCTGCCTGCCTGCCTGGTGCCGGCGCCTCTCACCATAAGGAGGCAGGGCAACGCCGGACGGAATTTAAAAGGGTTGAGCCTGTGTGCGTGGGGAAGTGTACATGTGTGTGCGTGTGGAGGTGTACATGAGACTGTGTGCGTGTGTGGAAGTGTATGGTACACGAATCTGTGTGGCGACGTACAGCACACGAAGCTGTGTGCCTGTGGATGTGTACATAAGCCTGAGTGCGTGTGGTGTATACGTGGCTGTGTGCGTGTGGAGGTGTACGTGAGGCTGTGTGCGTATGTCGGTGTACCTGAGGCTGTGTGCGTGTGCAGATATACATGAGACTGTGTGCGAGTGGACATGTAAATCATGATGTGTACGTGTAGGTGTACACATGAGCGAGGTGTATATGGATGACACTACACACGAGAGAATTACAATTATGTGCGTCATGTGTATCTAGGAGGGCGTACATACATACATACATGAAGCTGTGTACGCTAATGGGCGTTCATGTCTGGTGGTACACACAATGATGGCCTTTCGTGTATGGATATGTGTACAGGAAAAATCCACATACATGACTGTGTAAAGACGCGTACATGTATTTTTTTTTTTACTCGTAGTTCAATGTTTCCCACCTCCCTCTGTCTCTGTTTGTCTGTCTGTCTCTGTCTGTCTGTCTGTCTGTCTGTCTCTCTCTCCGCACTTTTCTCTCTATATTCCTTAAAATTTTATCCCCCGCTCCTCTCTCTATTTCACACCTCCTCTTCCTTTAACGTTAACTTCCTCAGGTTTTATGAATTTCTCTCTCTCTCTCTCTCTCTCTCTCTCTCTCCTCTTTCTTCTCCTCTTTTTTCTCATCCCGAACCCCTTCCTTTTCTTTTTCTTATTTCTTTATTCTATTTTCTTCCTTCCCTTCCTGTTTATTTCTTTTCCTTCTTACTTACTCAATTTCCGTCTATCTTTTTGCATTTTTTTCTTCCTTCCCTCTCTTCTCCCTTCTTCTCATGTCTTTCTCCCTCTCTACTCTATCTTTCTTCTTACCTATCTTTTCCCTTCCATTCCTTTTTCCCAATTCTCATTCCCTAATTCTTTCCCTCCCACCCCTTTCCATCTCTCTTCTCTTTTTTATCCCTCTCTCCCTCCCTCTCTTTCCCTCTCACTTCCTCGATTCCTCCCTTTCCTCATCCTTCCTACCTACCTTTCTTCCTCTCCTCTCCATTTTCCTCCTCCCTTCCCATATTCTCTTATCACTCTTCCTCGAGCTCCTTCTCTTTCTAGCTCTCTTCCACTCTTTAATTCTCTCTTCCTTGCTCTCCTCGTCCCTCCCTCCTTCCCTTCCCTTGATGCATACTAACTAAAGACAGACATTTGGACCCTTGAGAATACACAGGAGAGAGAGAGAGAGAGAGAGAGAGAGAGAGAGAGAGAGAACCAAAACAACACACAAACTAAGTAACAAACGAATAAACAGCATCATAATCAAAGAAAAATGCCAAAAAAGGGAGACACTGAGGGAGGGAGAGGAAGAGGGTGAAAATGACTTGGGGGTGAGAGAAGGAGGGGGACAAACAGAATGAATAAAGGATGAAGAACAGAAAGAGAGGGTGGGAGGGGTCTGGAAGGGGGAGGAAGCGAGAGGGGGAAGGGCATGGGGGGAGGGGAGAAAGGAAAGGAAGATGAAGGGAGGAGGGGAAGAGAGAAGGGTAAAGGAGAAGGGGAAGGAAAGGGAGAAGGAATAAGGGGAAGAGAGAAGGGGAAAGGAGAAGGGGAAGGAAAGGGAAAAGGAATAAGGGGAAGAGGAGGAGGAGGAGGGGAAAGCTACAGGGAAAAGGGAGACGATGGTGAAATAAAGAGTGGAGGAAGAGGAGAGAGAGAGAGAGAGAGAGAGAGAGAGAAGGGGAAGGGAAGACAGGAGAAAGGAACACAAAGAGAGATAAAGTGAAGGGAGAAGGAAAGATGGAGTAAAGAGGAGGAAAGGAAAGAACAGGAGGAGAGGAAGAGGGAGAGGTAAGAGGTGAACAAGGAGGAGGAGGAGGAGGAGGAAGATGGGTAGGGGGGGACGGGGAGGGGGAAGGGTACGGGAGGGGGGTGGAGGGGAGAGGGAAAGAAGACAGGAGACAGACAGAATAGAAAGACCTTGATGCTGTGAGAGACACAGGAGTGGGAGAGGATGGAAGTGAGACGATTGGATGGATGGAGGGATAATGGAGGAGGAGGAGGAGGAGGAGGAATTAAGGGGCAAGAATAAGAGAAAAACAAGAGAAAATTAAATGAAGGCTTTTAGAAAGTCAGACGAGAGAGAGAGAGAGAGAGAGAGAGAGAGAGAGAGAGAGAGAGAGAGAGACTAAATAAAAGAAGACAAGAGCTACGAGACGAGACAGAGGGGAAACGAAGATGAAAATTTAAAAGGGAGGGGTGAAGGGAGACGAAGAACTGGATTTGCGGGGTGAATAAGCAAGCAAGCAAGATGAAGAAAGGAGGAGGAGGAGGAGGAGGAGGAGGATGAAAACAAGAAAATGAAATGAAGGCTATCGGAAAGTCACACGAGAGAGAGAGAAAGAGAGAGAGAGAGAGAGAGAGAGAGAGAGAGAGAGAGAGAGAGAGAGAGAGAGAGAGAGAGAGAGAGAGAAAATCATTATCAGCGACCAAGGCTCATTAAGTTATCAGTAAACACTATCCAGTCGCCCTAACCTTCGCTCTGGCCGTGTGTGTGTGTGTGTGTGTGTGTGTGTGTGTGTGTGTGTGTGTGTGTGTGTGAAGGAACCAATGTGTATGTGTGTGTCTGTGGATATGGGAATCGTGGGTACAGGGTCATTTGTGTGTGTGTGTGTGTGTGTGTGTGTGTGTGTGTGTGTGTGTGTGTGTGTGTGTGTGTGAATTTCTTCGTATGCTCCAATTTTGCGCGTTGGGCCTACGTGATTGAATCTGCGTGCACTGAATATTCTGTACATGTGTTGGGAGTTTGCCAAGGATCAATTGTACATCTGTATACATTTATGTGTATGTGCATGTATACTGATTTGTGTACATAATGGGTAATGCGTCCTTCCAAAAATCTACCTATTTTTATTCTATTTTTTACCTATACAGCGGCACCAGTCGAGCAGGGCAGTACTCCCGAGGTGGATGGAAAGCTGTTGACAGGGAGTGCTGGAGCTCCCGTTTCATCAGCCCTCAGGACTAGTTCCTGACCATCCACCTTTGCTGAACTTTTTCAGTGTCTCAGTTACACAGAGAGTAGGCCAGCATGCTCTCCAGTACAAATTTCTCTATCTTCACCAAACTACATGCACAGTACACACTACACTTCCTATTCAAAATTTACCCAAAATGGCGTCGTTTTACCAAGCCTCGGAGTCCCCAGGGGGGGGGACCATAAATGCCCCCACCATCTGCCCCTCTCCCGGTGATGACTCAAGATGCCTGGAACCACTGTCTGACTCTCTTCTTCTTCATTTCTGCAACATTCGCGGCCTTTCCTCTAACTTTCGCTCTGTTGAGCACCATCTCTCCTCCTCTAAACCTCACCTTCTTTTTCTAACGGAGACTCAGCTGTCTGAGGCAACTGACAGCAGACCCTTTTCTGTATCCTCCTACTTTCTCTATACTCATTTCAAAGCCAAAGGTGGCTGTTGTGTATATATACGCAACGACTTATCTTACTCTCGTGTTCCTGAACTTGATTCTTCTGAATTCTCCACACTCTGGCTTCGGCTTTCCTGTCATTCTCTGACTAAATTTATCTGTGCTGTTTACTTATCCCCTAATTCTACTGACTATCAAAAATTCTTCGACTATCTTACTTCTACGATGGAACACATTCTATCCATTTCTCCTTTCTCTGAAATCTCCATTCTTGGAGATTTCAATGTTCACCACCACCTTTGGCTCTCCTCTCCTTTCACGGATCCACCTGGTGAACAAGCCTACATCTTTTCTATCCTTAATGACCTAGAGCAGCTTGTACAGCACCCTACCCGTATCCCTGACCGCCTTGGAGAGAGCTCCAACATACTTGACCTCTTCCTCACAACTAATCCTTCTGCTTACTCTGTTAATCTTTTCTCTCCGTTGGGCTCCTCCGATCACAACCTTATTACCTTAACCTGTCCTATCACTCCGGTACGGCCTGTGGACCCTCCAGGGAAACGTCGTCTGTGGCATTTTGGAGCCGCAGACTGGGAGGCCCTCAGGTAGTACTTCTTTGATTTTCCCTGGAATGATTATTGCTTCCATGGCCGTGAGCCATCTGAGTGTGCCTTGCGCATTACGGAGGTTATTCTCTCGGGCATGGAAGCATACATTCCTTTCTCATATCCTTTGACTAATGCAAGAAAGCCTTGGTTTAATCACGCTTGTTCTAATGCTGTCCGCAACAAGGAGAGGGCCTACAAAAGGTACCGGAGCCAACCCACCCCTGAATCACATCATCTTTACGTTTCTGCCCGGAATCGTGCTAAGTCTGTTCTTCGCTCTACTAAAAATAATTTCATCCATACTAAATGCTCTCAACTCTCCAACTCGAATTCTTCCCGCTCCTTCTGGCATCTTGCCAAAAATCTTTCTAACAACTTTACCTCATCATCCTTCCCTCCTCTTTTCTACTCTGATGGTTCTGTAGCTACTTCTTCTACTGATAAAGCAGATCTCTTCGCACAGACTTTCTCCTCCAATTCTACCTTAGACGATTCCGGTGCTGTTCCTCCATCACTTCCCCCTCTGACTTCCTCATGGCTGACATTAAAATTTCTTCAGTTGATGTATTTTCTGCCATCACTGGCCTCAGTACTAACAAGGCATATGGGCCTGATGGGGTCCCTCCTGTTGTTCTCAAGAACTGTGCTTCTGTGCTTACACCCTGCCTAGGCAAACTCTTTCGTCTTTGTCTGTCAACTTGTACCTTTCCTTCTTGCTGGAAGTTTGCTCTCATTCAGCCAGTCCCAAAGAAGGGTGACCACTCCCAACCCTCCAACTATCGTCCAATTGCTTTAACGTCCTGTATTTCGAAAGTTTTCGAGTCAATTCTTAATAGAAAAATTTTAAGGCATCTTTCCTATCACAACCTTCTTTCCGATCGTCAGTATGGGTTCCGTCAGGGACGCTCCACTGGCGATCTTCTCACCTACCTTTCAGACTCCTGGCCATCCTCCTTTCGGGACTTTGGCGAAAGCTTTGCCATTGCACTTGACATCTCAAAGGCTTTCGATCGAGTCTGGCGTAAATCTTTAATTTCCAAACTGCCCTCCTACGGTTTCTATCCTTCTATCTGTGCCTTCATCGCTAGCTTCCTTTCTGGTCGTTCTATAGCCGCTGTTATAGACGGCCATCGTTCTTCTCCTAGATCTATCAACAGTGGTGTTCCTCAGGGCTCTGTCCTATCACCAACTCTCTTCCTTTTATTCATCAATGATCTTCTAAGCTGTACATCTAACCCTATCCACTCATACGCTGATGACTCCACCCTTCACCTTTCCATTCGGTTCCCGCAACGCCCATCTCAACAGTTACTTCAACAAACAAGGGATGAGGCTATGGCACACCTAATGTCTGACTTGGCTCGTATCTCTGACTGGGGTAAAAATAATATGGTTGTCTTTAATGCATCTAAGACTCAGTTCTTACACCTTTCAACCCGACAAAATCTTCCACAGGTATACCCACTAATGTTTAATAATATTCAGCTTAATCCTACATCATCCTTGAACATGCTTGGGGTTTCATTTACTCGGGACTTATCTTGGAAAGATCATATTACATCTCTTGTAAAATCTGCTTCCAAGAGATTGGGTGTGCTAAGCCGACTCCGCTCTTTCTTTACCCCTGCGCAATTGTTGACTCTATACAGGGGTTTTATCCGCCCCTGTGTGGAGTACAACTCTCATGTGTGGGGAGGCTCCCCTCATACAGCTCTTCTCAATAGGGTGGAGTCAAAGGCTTTTCGTCTCATTAACTCTCCTCCTCTTACTGACTCCCTTCAACCTCTGTCTCTTCGCCGCACTGTTGCATCTTTATCTCTTTTCTATCGCTACCTTAATGGTCACTGCTCCTCTGAACTGTCTGCTTGCATTCCTCCACCTCTACGACGGGCGCATAGCACCCGTCTGGCAGCAGACTCTCATCCTTTTTCTGTCCAACTCTCTAATGCAAGAATTAACCGTTACTCCCAGTCTTTCATTTATGCAACAGGTCAACTCTGGAACTGTCTCCCTCTGTCTGTATTTCCTGCTGCCTATGATCTCCAGTCTTTCAAACGCAGTGTGTCCAGGCATCTCAAAATGATCGGATCTTGAATTTGGCTCTATATTGTATTTTGTTTTTCTCTTGGAGGGAACTGTTACTGCGGGCTCATGGCCTTTGGTTCCTTCTTCCTCACATAAAAAAAAAAAAAAAAAATCTTAAAAGTTGAGCTGGAACAAGATATTAAAAGTAGAATATGGTGACAGAAATGAAGTTAAGAAAAATGCAGAGGCGTATTACTGTTTCCCTCTGTCTCTGAACTATGGGAATTAAGCTGCAAAGGGACAAAAATCTATGTCTAGATAAAGTGGATGAACTATAGGCTTATGGGTCGCAATCTAAGTGGCCCGGGACTCTTTGTTGCACCTGTCCCTTAGAGATTATTTCTGTGATACACCTTACCCTTCCTTTCTACGTTACTAAACTATATCGAGACGTGAAATATACAAACATGAGAACATCACGGTGCATGTACATCATTCTCTCTCTCTCTCTCTCCCTCATCACTTGGATACTGTTCGCCAACCGCACTTCTTGTGGTTTGGGAGTCTCATCCAGCATGGCATTGGGCAAAGAGAAAGACCTAATGGCAATGTCACTTGGCACATATAAGAACACAAAATTTAGAAAGACAGCAAATTAACCCTTTCAGTCCGAAGAAGTAGTTTTTTAATTCCTATTGATACCAATCGACTTTTCACAGCATTAGAAAATTTATATACTGAAAAGGTTACATATTGCGTTACCTGACCACTTTAAAGTGAAAATTCGCTCCTAAGTTAATTACGTATGTCTATTTCTCTCTATGTGTATGTATGTATGTATGTATGAGGACCTCTTGTGTGTGTGTGTGTAGGTCTATTTGGCTCTTTGTCATGCCGTGTACGTGTCTTTCCCGTATACAGACAGTGAAAGTGTAACAGATCCATCCACAATCATTACCCAGCTACACGACCCCTCCCTCTGTGTGTGTGTGTGTGTGTGTGTAAGAGAGAGCGAGAGAGAGAGACAGAGAGAGAGAGAGAGGGGGGCGAGGGGGGAGAGGAGCAATAAAGACAGTAGCTTATGTGTGCGTATACACTCTGTACATATCGTACGTACATACAGTATGCATGAGTGTTTAGGAGTGGCAGGAAATGACTGGTTGTGTGTGTGTATAATTTTGTCCGTGTGTATGTATCTATGTATGTGCGTTTGGCAGTGTCTGTGTGTGCGTGATTTATTTTTTGGCGCAGTTGACAAACCAGGGGACACACCACAAGGTCCGTTCCCTGAGTAGTACTCCCACTACTCCCACTATATGCGTCTGTGTGCGTGTGTGCTTGTATGTGTAGGCTTGTGTGTTACAGTGTGCGTGTGGCCGGGTGTGCGTGTGATTGTAGTAGCGTTGTATTGTTCTCATGCAGCTCCCCTTGAAGACCCGTAAAATACACCCTGAACGTGTATAGCTGAGCCGCCCCCCGTCAGGCTTGTGGATGCCGCCCGCTACAGTACATACATACATACAATACATACATGCAATACATACATACAATACATGCATACATACGTTCATCCTCGCGTGTGTCTTCCTGTACGCAAGAAAGCCAGTACGTATCATGCCTGTGTATGTACGTTTCCTGTATATGTGTAAGCTTGTGTGCATATTCTCCTGCTTGTGAGTTCAGGTGTAAAACTGTATATTCTTAGTTTTCGTGTACGTGACTATGTATGCAAGTGTCCATCATATAATGCGTATGTGTGCGTGTATACGTATCATGCTTCTGTGCAGGTGTCAACGCGTGCAAACTGGTGTACATATGTTTGTGTGTACAGTAAGCAACAATAATCGTGTCGTGAAATTTGGTGAAAACATAAGCTAACGGGCTAAGCGTCTGGTACATTCCGCCGTCTATCATACGGACGGTTCATAATGTTTCACGAGTTACATTTAATCTTCGGACAAAACCGCGACACGACTACTGTTGCTCACTGTACGTATTGCTCGTATGTAGGCGTATGTATGTAAGCGTATATCTTGTGTGCGTGTATGTATATTTTCATCCCCGCATGCGTGTGTATGCGTGTAAACCTGTATGAAAAGCTCCATCTTGTGTGTATACGCTTGCCTGCTTGCTTGCCTGTATCTGGGAGTCAGTGGTTCAAATCCCTTTATTATTCTCCCTCGTCCGTCCCAATCCCTCGCCATCCCGTCTTAAGGCCTGCAGGAGTGGGGGGAAGCAAGAGAAGGCCAAGGGGAGAGGAAAATGAAGAGGAAAGCTGGGGCATGAGCTGGGAAACAGATGAAGTACGATGAGAGAGAGAGAGAGAGAGAGAGAGAGAGAGAGAGAGAGAGAGAGAGAGAGAGAGAATGATTTACTGAAAACGGCTTTGTACTTGAAGCAAAAGAAATGGAAAGGCCAAAGTGCAGTCACAAACATTTTCGCCTGTCATGCAGTAAAGATAAACAGGTGCAGGAGGATAGACAGAGATAGATAAACAGATAGACAGATAGATAAACTGACAGATGGATGGATATAGATAAAGTGACAGGCAGAGATACACAGCCACAGACAGACGGAATGATATATACACAGGGATACACTGCATTGAATAACACACATGAATATAGTAACGCAGCAAAATCAGAAATAAACCGGTAAGGAAGAGGTCTTTAACCGACGAGAATATGAGGCTAGAGTGAAGGTGGGAAATGGTAATGGTGGTGGTGGTGGTGGTGGTGGTGCTGGATAGAGCATGTGGGGTCGCTGGTTCGATTCCGGCTATTACAGGGACCAGTCTCCGGATTTTAATTTTTGTATAATCACAGTCACTGTTCCATAATGCACTAACACGTCGAAAAAAACACCCCATTTAAGCCATATCACCATAACTGAACATGATATCTCTAGTCTATCACACAAGAAATGAGTGTTACAGTAGTGTTATAATGTCACGTGAAGAGTGAGGGCTACTGGTGTGTCTTAAGTGGACCTCGTAACGTGCTTCCTACTTTACGTTCTAAGTCCCATACATAAAGTTAGGCGTAGGTAGAATCAACTGAGGCGTATGGGTAGAATCAATTGGGGTGTAGGTGGGCGTAAGTAGACACTGCATGGGCATCGTGGGGCGTCAGTGGTGATGGGACAGGTGTAGGCAAGGTGGGTGTGGGTCAGGAGTACACAGACACAATGGTGGTGTAGGTGGGCGTAGGTAGGAACACAGTAGTAAAAACGAAAGTGAACATATTTAGGACATGGGTGGACATGGGAAGTAGACAGGCGTAGGTAGACACGAAGTAGATGGGCGTAGGTAGACATAAGAAGCAGATGGCTTGGGCAGACACAGTAAACAGACGCACGTAGGTAGACATGGGAAGTAGATGGACATAGGCAGACATAAGAAGCAGACGGACATAGGAAGACGCACGAGGCAGATGAACATGGCAGACATAGGAAGTAGATGGGCGTAGGTAGACACGACATGGGCGTGGGGTGGGCGTGGACTGGAACCCTCACGCCAGCACCGGACGCCCTACAAAGCCAATTCAACCACAACAGACAGACAAAAAGTTAGGTTGAAACAAATGACACACCCTGCGTCAGAAAAACAAGTTCCCAGCATCAGGACAGAGGATTATTGAAGTGTCTGTCTGTCTACCAATCATCATCATCATCACTATCATCATCGTTACTGTCATCTTTACCATCATTATCACTTCCACTGCCACATCTACAACCATCATCATTACAAAAATAACATTGAAAAACACACACACACACACACACACACACACACATTACACAGTTAAATTACACACCTGACGAGAAAAACATCCCAAACAACAGAACACAATTATTTAAGTGTCTTTCAGTCTACTTCATATCACCACAACCAACATCACCTCCATCCTCATCACTACCACCACCACCACCACCACCACCACCACCATCATCCTCCACCTACTCCTTTATTACAAAACGGGGTGCGCAGGATCCAGCAACAAGAAAAATGAGCCAGATTCCTTAAACCTTCTTGCCCGTTCCAACTACACAATGCTTTACCTGGATTACGGCACTCTTGATACGCAGACGTTTTACTTTCCAAGCCCTCCTTTCAAGCGGCGGTCAGAGAATCATTTAATTTCACGCGGCGTATTGTGTTGCCCGACTTGATTTACCCACGCACTCACTCACTCTTATTCTGGTGCACTCTCTCTCTCTCTCTCATCCACTCTGATTTTCTTTTCCGCTTACACGCATTTTCCTTTCAACCCCCCCTCACTCACTCTCTCTCTCTCTCTCTCTCTCGTTCCCTCCCACTCTAATTTTCCTTTCCGCTTACATGCATTTTCCTTCCAACCCTCCTCTCTCTCTCTCTCTCTCTCTCTCTCTCTTGTTCCCTCCCACTCTAATTTTCCTTTCCGCTTACATGCATTTTCCTTCCAACCCTCTCTCTCTCTCTCTCTCTCTCTGTTCCTTCTTCCTCATTCTCCTTCCCGCTTCCCTGACCCCAGGTAAAGGGTCCTTAAGTAAAATATCTGTGGATTGAGAGAAGGGAGGTTAACAGGGTGGAAATAAAAAGTATGCATATGAGCGAGACGGGAGCAGGAGGGGACGTGAAGGAGCAAAAAGATGGAAGGATATGGGGAGCTGGATAATTAAAATAAATGAATAAGTAAGATAGAATAACTGAGAAAGGAAAATCACTGACGAAGGAGAGAAGTGACTGGATGAAATAAGTACTGAGATGCACATGACAAAGGCTGCACCCTTTTTTTTAACGAACCAGATTGAGATAATGGTTCTTTTTTCACTAGTATTAGGGAAGCTTACTCTGTGTGGATGGTTTTGCTTGTGAGGTGATGCAGGGACTCTGAAAGCTTAAGTGATGGGTGAATGGGCGTTGGGATATCACTAGGCGCTTTGCTGATACGTATGGAACTACTACTGTGTTTTCCTGTTCTTATGTCTGAATGATTGATGAGGATGGGAATGAAAATGATGATGATGATGATGATGATGATGATGATGATGATGATGATGATGATGATGATGACGATGATGATGGTGGTGGTGGTGGTGATGCTGTGGGTTATGAGATTACGATGATGATGATGCGGGTTATGAGATTACGATGATGATGATGTGGGTAATGAGATTAAAATGTGATGATGACGACGACGACGATGATGATAACACTGCAGGTCCAGATATATCACTATGCATCTCTATCTACAATGTTCCTAGGCTACTTCAACCTCTTCGCTGCAATACGATGTTCCCCTTTTACATCAACCTCCTTCAGCCTCTTGATCATCCAGCTTCATAAGGACCTCTCGCGGCAACAGGTTAAGCAAGTCTCCGTCAATCCTATCACAGTTACAACCATCAATTTTATTCTGTCAAGCCCCAGACGGTGATCATACACAGAAACGGGCGATGTCACAAGAACTACAATTTCAGCTTCTATAACAGCACTATCCAGGAGTAAATTAACACATCAGTTAAGCGTTTCAAGCAACCACGGTAAACAAGATCCACCTGACCTTCTTAACTGGGTATTCCCCGACCTTGACATTTAACCAACTTAGACACGATATTCTGAGCACCAAACAGGATGAAACCAGAGTCGCAAATTTTTACCGTTTGGTTTCTTTTTTTCTCTTCTTTTTTCCAGTCTCTTTCTTTTTTCTTTCTTTTCTTTTTTCCATATTTTTTTTTTTTTTTAGATGGGGACGCAAAGTTCTAATACCGTCTTGATTTATGGCAAACTTTCCAAACTTTTAGCTCGAGTTCGCTTGCTCTTTTCGAAGGCCATGGTCAAATTACGATATGCTTAAATTATGGGGGCCCGGTTACTGAGACCCCGTTTTCTTTGTGTCCGGGGAACGTGAGCTGAGTTTAGAGAGGTGTGATTAAAGGGGGGGAGGGACTTAAGAATATTGGAAGGGAAAGAGGATGGGATGCAAGGAAGCCAAAGGAGAAAGGGAGAAGAGAAGAGATGAGGTGAGAAGAGATGGCAGGAGGGAGAGAAAGGATAGAAGACAAATATGGATGGTGAAAAAAGAAAAGACAAGGAAGAGCAAGTAAGAAAAATAATTATATGAAAAAAGGAGTGTGTGTGTGTGTGTGTGTGTGTGTGTGTGTGTGTGTGAGAGAGAGAGAGAGAGAGAGAGAGAGAGAGAGAGGGGGGGATAATGATGAGGTGAAGATAAGGCTAAGGAAGATTGGGTGAAAGTCAAGGAAGGAGATAGGAATAATGATGAAAGAGGAAGATAATAATGTGGAAAGTTGTGTGTGTGTGTGTGTGTGTGTGTGTGTGTGTGTGTGTGTGTGTGTGTGTGTGTGTGTGTGTGTGTGTGTGTGTGTGTGTGTGTGTGTGTGTGTGTGTGTGTGTGTGTGTGTGTGTGTGTGTGTGTGTGAGAGAATGATGGACGAGGAAGATAAAAATAATGGTATGAAAAGGTTCGGTGAAAGTTGAGGAACTTGAGAAAAAATAAAGAATATCCGAAAAAATTTGAGAAAATTATATATATATAAAAAAAAGGAAAATGTTTGAAAATTGGGACAAAATGAGGAGAAAAGAAATGTAGGAAAACGGAAGGGGAATCTACAGGAAATAAAGGTTGTGTGCATGTATGGGATACTGAGAGAGAGAGAGAGAGAGAGAGAGAGAGGACTTGGCAAAGGGGCGGGAAGAAAAGGATAAAACTAACACAGAAAGGCCGGACGTAAAAAAAAAAAAAAAAAAAATGAGGATGTAAAAAGAAAATGGAGAGGGAAGGATGCATAGGAGGGCACAGGGAGTCCAGGTAACAGGTAGCATGTTGACCCATTAAGAGGTTACCTGTTGGAAGAAAATAATTATAAGATCCAATCCTCCGGCGTAAGAAAGGGATAGAAGAGAGAATGAGACGGGGGAAAGAAAGGGAGGGAAAGGTGGGGAAGATGAAAAAGGTGGAGGAGAAGGGAGACCATGGGAAGAGCCGAATCTTAGGGAGAGGAGGGAGGAAGGAAAAGGGAGGGAATGCAAAACAGGATCATGGGAAGAGCATGGAAAGAAGAGGGAAGAGGAAACGGAAGAGGGAAGAATTTATGGAGGTATGAAGATAAGAGGGAATGGGGAAAGAGGGGGGAGAAAGGATGGGTAGACCGAAGCGAAGTGAGAAGAGTGGAGGGGGAAGGAGTAAACGAAGGCTACGGGGCGGGGGGAGAGGCGGATTGGGAAGAAAAGTCACTGAAGAAGACTGAACCGAGGTAGTAGTTGAGTTTGATTAGAGGGGAGGAGCAGGGGAAGGTGTGGGGAGGTTAGAAGATGAGGGGAAATAAGTAAGGTGTACTGAGAAGAGGGGGAGATAAGAGGAGGAAAGGGGAGAAACAGAGAATAGGACGGAAGCGGAGAGAAGAGGAAGTGAAAGGAGAGTAGAAGAGGGAAGGGTAGGGAGGAAAGGAAAAGACTAAAATGCACTGTGGTGATGGGCTGAGGAAAACTGGGCGAGAAGTGAGGGACTGACAGGAAAAAGCCTGATATGAGGGGATGGGGATGGGGAAGGAGAAGGACTTTAATGACTGAGAGAAACTGAGCGACAGGGAGAGAACGGGGAGGAAGAGGGAGGGGGATGAGGGAGGAACAGGTGTGGTGGGGGAAGGGGCGGGGAAGATGAAGCAATTTGAAATGGGGTGGTGGGGAAGGGGAGGGAAGGAAAATTTATATGAGGTGCTTGTCAAACTGGAGGGGGAGGAGGAGGAGGAGGAGCAAGTAACTGGGTGGGGCAGGTGAGGGAATGGGGAAGCTGATATGATTGGAGGCGCCGCGGTGGTTCGATCGGTAGTGTATTCGCCTCTCAATGCATGTACCTCGAGTCAAGGGTTCGAATCCGAGCAGTGGCGGACATTTAAAGTGGATGATCGTTGTAGGCCCCTTCAAAAGAATATTCGTACCCCATCAGTTCTATCCCTAGCATATAGAAATTAAATCACACAAATATTCAACCATTGGACCCATTATTATCTTCACATACTTATTCAAACACCCAATCATCATACGTACTTCGCCAGGATCATGAAAAATTAATACCGGCCATCTCTTTCTCACCCGGCCCCTCCGACGAGATTGTTCGGTTTTGCAATGGACCTCATATGGACTGACAAAGAAAAAAAAAGATAGAAAAGAGGAGTGGGTTGGGGAGGAGAGGGAAGACGAAAGCAAAGGACAGAAGGGATGCTGAAACAAGGTCATGATGAAGGTGTGGGCAGGGAAATTGATATGAGGGGGAAATGTGAGAGGGAAGGCAGGGAGGAGAAGTAAAAAGGAATAAACAGGAAAGCAAACGGCATTAGGCACGTTGGTCTTTACGAGTTTGTCATAGTGAAGGTTATAGCTAATAGAGGAGGAGGAGGAGGAGGAGGAGGAAGAGGCAAGGAGGGAAGGAGAAGGGGAAGATGAACGAGGAGAGAGGGTGAGAGATTGATATGTGGAGGGTAAAGGACGAGGGTGGGGGATGATGGAGGGTGGGGGATGGAGGGTGAGGAAGAGGGTTGGAAGGGGGAAAGGGGGAGGCTGCATTTCGCATGTCAGAAACAGAGCTTGCTTTCTCTCTCTCTCTCTCTCTCTCTCTCTCTCTCTCTCTCTCTCTCTCTCTCTCTCTCTCCATCTGTAATCCAATGGTTAATGATTCGGGTAGCAGTTCTCAATCTGTCTCTCTCCGTCGTCTCTTTCTGTCTGTCTGTCTGTCTGTCTGTCTGTCTCTCTCTCTCTCTCTCTCTCTCTCTTTTGCTGGTCTCCTCCTCTTCCCTCTTTCCCACCTTGTGGCTTCGTTTGCTTTTTCCTGTTTTTTCCCTCTTTATCTGAATGTCTATCTATCGACACTGTATACCTCTTCTCTCTCTCTCTCTCTCTCTCTCTCTCTCTCTCTCTCTCTCTCCTACTATTACTTATCTCTCTCCTACTCTTTATTGATCTTGCTTATCAGTCTCTCTCTTCCTCTCTTTTTCACCACTGTTACACTAACCATCTCTCGTCGATAGTTCTCTCTTCCTCCTCCTCCTCCCCTCTAGTCTTTGATCTCTCTCTCTCTCTCTCTCTCTCTCTCTCTCTCTCTCTCCTCCCTCTCTTCATCTCTGATTCTCCCATTTCACTTTAATGTGTTTCCTTGCCTCTTGTTGGGGGAATTGTGTGTGTGTGTGTGTGTGTGTGTGTGTGTGTGTGTGTGTGTGTGTGTGTGTGTGTGTGTGTGTGTGTGTGTGTGTGTGTGTGTGTGTGTGTGTGTGTGTGTGTGTGTGCGCGTGCGTGCGTGCGTGTAAGAGGAAATGATGTAGACCCATGTATATGTATGCTTTTAAGTGTCTGTATGAGCGAGTGTGTTTGTGCAGGCTTGTGTATATATGAGGACTCGTGTGTGTGTGTGTGTGTGTGTGTGTGTGTGTGTGTGTGTGTGTGTGTGTGTGTGTGTGTGTGTGTGTGTGTGTGTGTGTGTGTGTGTGTAAGAGGAAATGATGTAGACCCATGTATATGTATGCTTTTAAGTGTCTGTATGAGCGAGTGTGTTTGTGCAGGCTTGTGTATATATGAGGACTCGTGTGTGTGTGTGTGTGTGTGTGTGTGTGTGTGTGTGTGTGTGTGTGTGTGTGTGTGTGTGTGTGTGTGTGTGTGTTTCATCTGCCTCTGCCGTATTGACTTTCCTTTTTGTCTTACGTTGGTTTTTTTCTCCCCCTCCTCTCTCCTTCCTTCCCTCCTCTTCTCTCCTCTCCTCTCTTCTCCTCTTTTTCTGCCCCTCTGTCGTTCTCGCGTCCTCCACTCTCTCCATGTTCTCTTGTCTTCCTCTTAATTCTGTAACTTCTTCTCTTCCCCCTGTTTCTCTCTCTCTCTCTCTCTCTCTCTCTCTCTCTCTCTCTCATTCGTAATTCGTCATCTTTTCCCTTGCCTCTTTCTATTTAATATCGCTTCTGTCCTCTCTCTCTCTCTCTCTCATTCGTAATTCGCCATCCTTTCCTTTGCCTCCTTCTCTCTCTCTCTCGCTCTCTAATTCGTAATTAGTCATCTTTTCCTTTGCCTCTTTCTCTTTAATATCGCTTCTGTCCTCTCTCTCTCTCTCTCTCTCTCTCTCTCTGCCCCCTTCATTACTGAATTTCCTCTCGTTATTAATTAAATACCTCACCAAGTGTAGCTTAAAGGCGAGTGAGAGGGAGGAGGAGAAGGGAGTGAGGGAGAGAAAGAATTGGAAGGAGGATGGGAGGGAGGAAAGGAGGGAGATCTTAGGGAAGAAGAGGACTGGGATGGAAAGGAGAGGAGGGAAAGAAATGAAATGAAAGGCGGAAGAGGACGGAGGAAGAAAGGACAGGGACGAAACGGTGAACTGACAGATAGCTACAGAGAGGCAGAGACAATATATATATATATATATATATATATATATCATATTCAGACATATAAATTGAGCCACATACAGTACAGTGCAGATAGATATACAGATAGATAATCATACATAGTACAGTATGTGAGAGAGAGAGAGAGAGAGAGAGAGAGAGAGAGAGAGAGAGAGAGAGAGAGAGAGACTGGGGTGAAGAGGAGGAAGGGAGGAAGTTTGGGTGAGTGGTCGTAAAATGAGACGAGGAACACACACACACACACACACACACACACACACACACACACACACACACACACACACACACACACACACACACACACACACACACACACAATTGATCTTAATCACTCCCGCCACCCTCAAGATGGGACTGGGAGGGTGAGGAGGATTCCCCCCCCCTCTCTCTATCTCTCTCTCGTTTCGTCACTCTACTCACTCCCTTCTTTACCTCCTCAACAGTTTTCTTCCTCCATCGGTTTCTCTTCCTTCTTCCATCCTTCCTTCCTTTTTTCCCTTAATTCTCTCCTCCTTCATTTCCACATTCCCTCCATCCTTCATTCCCTCTTTTCCTCAAATTCCGCCCTTCCCACATCTCAAACTTCCTCCCCTGTCTCCCTCGTTCCCTTCATTCCTCTTCTTCTCCCTTCTCCGTTCTCTCCTTCCCTCTTTCCCACCCTCCCATTCACCCTCCTTCCCAACCTCCCTTCCTCTCTCATTCCCACCCTCCCTCCTTCCTTCCTTCCTTTCCACTTTTCCATCTTCCCCCATCTCTTCGTCCTTCATTTCACCCTTCTTTATTTTCCAAACATCTTCATTCCATTTCCTTCCTTCTTTCCCACATTCCTTGCATCAACTTTTCCCTTCTTGCTTCCTTCCGTGTCAGCTTTCTTCCTTCTCTCCCACATTCCTTCCATCCCCTTTTTTCCCTCCCTGCTTCCTTAAGTTACAAGTGGAGTGCCACAGGGTTCAGTGTTGGGTCCCATTTTTTTTTTAACATACGTAAGTGATACTGATGAAGGATTATGTTGTAAGATTTCAAAATTCACTGACGACACTAAAATAGGTAAGAAAGCAGATAGAGCATTGCAGATGCAGGCAATTCAGAGATCTTGATCAACTGTTTAACTGGGCCCAAACATGGCAAATGTATTTCCAATATAACAAATGTAAAGTTCTAAACATTGGCAGTAAAAATGTAAGAGCTAGTTATAACATGACTAATGTTCAACATGATAGGGCAAACCATGAAAAAGACTTAAGGGTTGTAATAACAAATGAAATGAAACCAAGCAAACAATGTACAGAAGCTGTACAGAAAACCAATACATTGATTGGATTCATAGGTAGTGCATTTGAATATAAATCCAATAATATCGTCCTCACTTTGTATAATTCCTTAGTACGCCCGCACCTAGAGTATTGCGTTCAATTTTGGTAATTTTTTATTATAAAATGGATATGGAAAAACATGAGAGAGTACAGTGAAGAGTGACAAAGATGATACCTAGACTTGGAAATAAACCATACGAGGAACGTTTAGAAGCCCTGAATCTCTTTACCCTAACTAAATTCAGATTACGAGATTTAATTCAAGGATCCAAAATATTCAAAGGACACGATAATATGGTCACTGTTAAGTATTACACAGTTTAATCACTCAAACTACACTAAAGGTAATGGTCATATAATTACTGGCAAGGTGGTGGCGACCATCATCCACTCATTTGATGTAGTGCTGCCTACTTCTTCCTTAGCCTTTACCATTCTTTTTTTGGGCCTGCCCTCCTCTCTTCCTATTTCTCCCATCTTTCCTGTCACTTCTTATTGCTTTTCTTTCCCTTACAGGTGGCTTTACATCGAGTGATAAGCCATATGGTTTCATGTATGCCAAGAAACCATTTACAACGCTGGGTGGTAACCATATAACCAGAACATACGTGTTCCCTACGTGTCAGCAAGTGGGTTGGTGGAGGGTTAGTGCCCCTCCCCGTAAAACAAATAACTCAAAGTCAAATGACCACCCCTTACGGGATTATGGCGTCTGGCAATAGATAGATAGATAGATAGATTTCAGTCACATGAAGCTAAGCACTTTTTCTTTAACAGAGTTGTAAATATATGGAATAAATTGCCCACAAATGTAGTAAACTGTGATACAGTACTAACCTTTAAAAATCGCTTGGATAAGTGCCAGTTATCTGACCCCCAGCTAAGTATGTCCACTCCTAAATAACACATTTCTGTGGAGTAATGACTACAAAATTATGGGAAAGCGTTTCCAATCCCATTACGCAAAATACTTCCTCTTCAACAGAGTCGTAAATATCTGGAACAGACATACTTTTACCAGCTTCACTAAAGTTCATTTCCCTCCTGTGTACAAGGCCCCCGTAAACTTAACGTACCCGTACATAGCGTCGCGTCACGCCATTACATATATTTCTATTTATTCAATGTAAATAAAGTAATATAAGCACAGACAAGGATCTGCACAGATAGCCCTGAGTTAAAGGTCACTACTCTTACTTTCGACCTGTGACAGGCTGTGGATCACTGAGGGTCCCTGTTAGTTAAGGGACCACCATCGGGATTTTTTTAAATGTACCAGGGGACACTGCTTCAGGAGTTAACTTGTGTATTTTTCCGGCATGGGAAAGTTCCTTGTTTCACTGGAGTGAACGGAGCTGGGGCCTGACTGACTGCTGCCTACCGGTACCTTAAGAGCCCCAGGCAAGGCTGCCGCACCACCCCTGAACATCCACATTGTACAATTTCCACACTGTCTACAGATGCCCAATTAACTCAACGTACCCATACATAATGGCATGCCTTAGTTACTTATTTACTTGATTATTCATTTCACTTTATTACTTTCTCTTTCAGGTTATTCAAACTGGTAGCTTATAGGTAAGGTATTATAGAATGCAATTTTTCCCTTTCAGTCTTTCCTATAATATTTCCATGTCAGTTATTCCATGCAACAAGGTGGTCCTTCTCACTTTTTCCTGCCAGTTTTAACTAGAGAGTTTGGAGGCGGGGGAAGCCTCCTTGCTTTAGGTACTATCCTTATCCTTCAGCAAACAGAATTAGATCTTGTGGTCATAGTCTACTATGTAACAAGCAGCCTCGAATGGACCATAAGGTCTGTTGCTGTTTGCTTTCCTTTGTATTCCTTTGAATAAGTTTCACCTTCTTTCTTTCGTTCCCTCTCCCTGTTTCCTCCAATTACCATCATGATCATCTCACTACCCATTTACTTTTTTTCAACTCTTTTATCCCTTCCGTTTTTCTCCTCTCCATTAATACTTCTTTCCTCGTTCCTTTTCTCTTCCCTTCTGTTTTCTTGTTTCCTCCCTCTTCTCCACCCACATCCTTCTCTCCCGTTTCCTCCTCCTACCTCTCCACCCTCCCATTTCCCTGTTCCTCCCTCCTCCGCTCCATCCCTACCCTTCTCTCTTACCTTTTCTTCTTTCCTTCTCTCCATCCTCCTATTTCCTCTCTTTCCTCCATTCTTCTCTCCTTTCTTCTTTTTCTCTTCATCGTTCAAGCAGGATGGAGGAATTTCATGACTGGCAACACTTTGGAAACACAGCAAAACTGGAGAAGAAGAGAAAAAAGAGTGGGGGTGAGTTTTGAGAGAGAGAGAGAGAGAGAGAGAGAGAGAGAGAATGAATGAATGTGCAGAGATACAGAAAAAGTAGAGATATTAGGAAGAAGAGGGAAAGGATAGGGGGTAAGAGGGAGGGAGGGATGGGTGATGGATGGAGGAGGGGAGAGAGAGGGGAAAGAGTGATTAGAGAGGGGAACACAGGAGTTACAGCAAAAATAAGGGGAGGGATGGCTTAAAAAGGGGGGGGGGAGGAGGAGGAGGAGGAGGAGGAGGAGGAGGAGGAGGAGGAGGAGGAGGAGGCAAAGGGGAAAGAGGGAAAGATAAGGAGGGAAAGATGGTGGGAAAAGGTGAAGAAAATGAGAGAGAGAGAGAGAGAGAGAGAGAGAGAGAGAGAGAGAGAACCGATAAATGAGGAACGAATGTGGGAAAAAAGTGGAGAGAAAGTGGAAATAGGGAAACGAAAAAAGAAAAAGAAATGAGGCATGAAGGAACGATGGTGAAGGAGAAAAGAATGGGAAGAAGCAAAAGAGATGGGGAGAAGGGGAGAAAGGAAGGAAAAAGACGGAAGAAAAGAGTCAGACGGATAAAGAGGAGGTATGAAGGAAAGGGGACGTTGAAGAAAAGAAGGGGAAGACACAGAAAGGGGAGGTGAAGAGCATGGTAATGAGGGAAACTGGAAGAAAATGGAGATGGAGGATGAATGAGAGAAGAGACGAAAGGGGACGAATAAGAGGGTGGAGAGGAAGATGGAAAGAGGGAATAAAGACTAATATAAGGGAAAGAAACAGAGGAAGAAGGGATGTGAAGGAAGGGGGTGTTTTTCCCTCTCCAAGGCATATTTTCCGCCATGAACTAATAGCTAGGAGGGCATCGGTGAATAATGGGGCGGGGGTGAGGAGGACTGGGAAGAAAGGGAAGACAGAGGAGGGGGGGATTGGGAAAAAAGGGGAGGCAGGGAAGAGGATGATTGGGAAGGAAGGGGAGGCAGGGGATGGGAGGATTGGTAAGAAAGGGGAGGCAGGGGAGGAGAGGATTGGGAAGAAAGGGGAGGCAGGGGAGGGGAGGACTGGGAAGGAGAGGGGTGGAGAAAACGGGAGGGGAAATAGGAAGAATGGAGGGGAAGAGTGAAGGAAGTGGAAGAAAAAAGGAGAAGGGAGAAGAGAAAACAAGGGGGAAGGAAAGAGAAAAGAAGGAGGGAAGGGAAACGAGATGGGAAGAGGGAAGAAGTGAGTACAACAGAGTACAAAGGAAAGCAAACAGCAACAGATCTGATGGTCCTTTCGTGGCAGTTTGGTAAAGGGAACTAACAAAACTATCCAATCTAACTAACTAACAAAACTAACGAAAACTATTCAATCGGCTAAAGACAAAGACAGAGTGAGAAAGAAAGAAGTGTGGGAGAAAGGAAGGGGATGAAGAGGAGAAGAGGAAGAGGGCATGGGGAAGAGAAAAAGAGAGGAGTGAGACGGGGAGACAAAAGGGAAAGAAGGAATGAATTAGAAAAAGAGGGGAAGACGAGGTAGATGAAAAGAAGAGAAGAGGGAAGAGGAAAGACGGGGGGGGGGGAGAGATAAAGGGGAGGATTTGAAGAAAGAGGAGAGAAGGAAAGACAGGGTTGGAGACGAGAAAAAGGGGAAGACTGAAGGAAAATGCAGAGGAAAGGAAAGAAAAAGAGAAGGTGAGGAAGGTAATAGGAAAAGGAAAGGAGAAAGGCGAGGAGGAGGGAAAATGGAAAAGGGAAGGAGAGGAGAGAAAGAGGGAAAAAGGAAAAGGGAAGGAGAGGAGAGGAGGAGGGAAAAGGAAAGGAGAAAGGAGAGGAGGAGGGAAAAAAGAAAAGGGAAGGAGAGGAGAGGAGGAGGGAAAAGGAAAAGGGAAGGAGAGGAGAGGAGGAGGGAAAAAGGAAAAGGGAAGGAGAGGAGAGGAGGAGGGAAAAGGAAAGGAGAAAGGAGAGGAGGAGGGAAAAAAGAAAAGGGAAGGAGAGGAGAGGAGGAGGGAAAAGGGAAAAGGGAAGGAGAGAGAAGAGGAGAGGAGAGGGGGAAGGAATGAGAGATGGAGGATGAAAGAGATAATGATATCGAAGAAAAAAGATGGAAGGAGGAAGAGGAGGAGGAAGGGAAAAGAGAGATGATTACAGACGGGGGAAGATTGGAGAGATATTGGAGACAAAAACGAAAATAATGGGAAAGACATGGAAGAGAAAAGAGGAGGAGGAAATAGAAGGAATGGAAAGACTAAAATTGCCAGGACAGAGAGAGAGAGAGAGACAGAGAGAGAGAGAGAGAGAGAGAATGTGGGATGTGAAGTGGAGTGGAGTGGAGGAGGAGAAGGAGGATGAAAGAAGATATCGAATGTAAAAAACGAGGAGGAGGAGGAGAAGGAGGAGGATTTAGGATTAGGATTAGGAGGAAGAAACTTGGATACTAAAATGAGGAGGGGGAGAGACGAAGAGATAAAGGTGAAGAAGAGGAAAGAGAGGGAGGGGAAACAGGGACCAGAAGCGAGACAGCAAAGGGGGAGAGAGGAGGGGAAATGAAGAAGAAATGGAGGAGAAATGGGGAATGGGAAAGGGACGAGGAAGAGAAGTTTTGTTGATAAATGGGACACTGAAGGGAACTGAAAAGAAGGGGATGTATAGAAAAAGAGAGGGGGGGGGGAATGAGGAGAAGACAGAAATGAAAAGATGGTGAGATGGTAGGGGAGACAAGAAAAGAGAGAGGAGGAGATAAAAGAAAAGAGAATAACAAATGAAATGAGACGAAAAGAGTAAAGAGAAGCAACGAGGGGAGATGTGAGTAGAGAGAAGAGAAGAGAAGAGAAGAGAAGAGAAGAGAAGAGAAGAGAGAGGAGAGGAGAGGAGAGGAGAGGACGGCAAGGGAAGGGAAGGGAAGGGAAGGGAAGGGAAGGGAAGGGGGAAGGGAAGGGGAAGGGGAAGGGGAAAGGAAGAGGGAGGTGAGGTGAGGAGGGAAGGAAAGGGAGGGGAAGAAGGAAAGTAGAGGAGAGGCAAGTAAGAGTGGGAAGGGAAGGGGGAAGGGAAGGGGGCGGGGATAGGAAAGAGGAGGGGAGGTGAGGGTAATGCCAAAAGAAAGAAATGGAATAAAGTATGACAAATAACTGAGAAGTAAATAGGAAACCATAAAAGAACAATGGAGGGGAAAGACAAAGGGCGATTTAGAGAAGCCAATGTGAAGAACAGCTTATAAATCTAAAGGATTAATATATGAAGAAGAAAAAGCAGAAGAGGGAGCCAAGACGTGAGGAAAGAGGAGGGAAAAGAGAAGAAAGAAGAGCAAAAAAGATGAGAGTCGAATGATTGAGGAAGAGAGATAAGAGAAGAGTGACAGGGAACAGAAGAGGGGTGAAAGAGGAGAAGAAGGATGTGAAGGAAAGGGAAATAAATGAGGAAAAGGAAAATGAATGAACAATAAAAAAGAAAAAATACGGGACAGGAGAAATAAAAAAAAACAGGACAAAAGGAAGAAATAACGAAAAGGCAAAAACAAACTATGACAAATGAGGAGAGGAAGGAGGAAGAGGAAACAAGATGAAAATAGACGAACAAGGAAGAGAAGCAGAAACAAAGAGAAGACAGAAGGAAGAAGAGGGAGGAGGAAAAAAAAGAAAGGAAGAGTAAGGAAAGAGAAGAGAAGAGAGAAGGAAGCAGAGAGAAAGAGAGAAATAAAGAAAGGAAGAGTAAGGAAAATACAACACAAGAGCACGGATGAAGAGGAGGGCAGAGGGAAAATGAGAGGAGATGGAACAGAGGACGAGAAAGAAGCAAAACTGAGGAGGATGTTGGAATAAGGATACAAGCATTGGCAAATTCGATTCAGGTCAGGTGTGTGTGTGTGTGTGTGTGTGTGTGTGTGTGTGTGTGTGTGTGTGTGTGTGTGTGTGTGTGAGAGAGAGAGAGAGAGAGGATGAGGGGGCGTATGTGTGAAGGTAGTGTGTGATTGTGGGAGAACAGATGACTCTCTCTATTAATGTATTTGTGTGTGTGTGTGTGTGTGTGTGTGTGTGTGTGTGTGTGTGTGTGTGTGTGTTACAGAGGAGGGTCACTTATCAACGTTACTAGGCTGAGGAACCCACTTGTACTCTCTCGACTCATGCCATACAACACACACACACAAAACTGTGGTGTGTGTGTGTGTGTGTGTGTGTGTGTGTGTGTGTGTGTGTGTGTGTGTGTGTGTGTAACCACCGAAACTCCCAATGAAAAGGAAAGTTGAAACTCGTCCTTTTTTTACCCGTCTCCGCCCCGCAGGGGCTACGAGACGGATATTGTGTTCACTTGGTTCGTTTGTTTGTTTGTTTGTTTGTCTGTCAGTCTTTGTTTGTCTGTTAGCAACTTTACGCGAAAGCTACTGGTGCGATTTTGGTTAAAATTACGGGGATGATGGGCTATGACCTTCTGATCACATGCTTAAATTTTGGGCCAAATTGGACCAAGGCCCAAGATGTAGGCCCCCAAAAATGTAAAAAAAAAAAAAAAAGGGGGGGAGGGGTAAAAATCGTTTTTTCGCCATAACTCCTTTCAACTTCGTCATATCGACATGAAACCAAAACCTAAATGTGCATCTCTCAAATCTGCATCCTATATCATGCCTCAATACAGCAGGGGGGTCAACCCCCAGTTAGCGGCAGGGGGGTCAATGTCAGGTGGGTCGGGCCTAAAATTTCAAATGGGCATAAAATCGTCAACTTTCACCCAGTTTACTCCAAATTTGACATGCGACATCTTTGACTAGATATCTTGCTGTGTTTGTACGTCAGCACTAAACTGACTGCCGGGGAAGGGCTTGCTGTGCCTTAGCACCGCTCCTTGTTTTATTGTAGATTTTACCAGCGAGTGTAGTCCATCCTGTCTGTGTTTGACTATACGCATATATCACTAGATTGTAGATCTCTCTCTCTCTCTCTCTCTCTCTCTCTCTCTCTCTCTCTCTCCAATTTACTATTTACTGTCTTCACTGTTTGTTGCTGTCTCTGTCTACTCTTGTTATT
>NC_136977.1:7872157-7887157 GCF_032717465.1 Coenobita brevimanus | reverse complement strand
CTCTTTCCAAGCCTTTCCCTCCTTTCTCCCCCACTCCTCTCCCTTCCCTGTCTTCACACACTCCCTTCTCCTACACCCTTCCCTTCCCTTCTTCCCTAACCCTTTCCCCTCCACAGTTTTCCACACTTTCTCTCTTCGTCTTAATCACACCACTCCCTTCACACTACATCAGCCTTCCCAAACATCCCACCTCCTCTTCCTTTCCCTTACCTTTCCTTCTCCCCTTCCCTCTCTTATACCCCTCCCTTTCCTTTTCTTATATTCCTCCCTTCCCATCTTACTCTCTATCACTCAATTCCTTCCCTCATACTCCCTCTTCCTCCACCTCCCTTTCCTATAACACCTCTTCCTCTCCTCCCTGCCCTTCCTCCACCTCTCTTGCTCATATCCCTCCCTCTTCCTCTTCACATCCCTCTCTTTCCCTCCTTCCTACCCTCACGTACCACATTATTTCCCTTTCTTTCCTTCCCTTCCTTCTCACTCCACACCTCTCTCGTCCTAACCAAATAAAACGAAGCAAATCATTTCCTTTCACGCGCCAAAATTCACCCACCACCTTGCTTTGTGCTCTTTGTTGGTTCTCTCTCTCTCTCTCTCTCTCTCTCTCTCTCTCTCTCTCTCTCTCTCTCTCTCTCTCTCTCTCTCTCTCTCTCTCCATCCACACGTCCATCCATCCATTTATTTCTATTTCATTCCATATATAAAATTATCTCATCCCCCTCATTCCTCTCTCATCTAAAACACACACACACACACACACACCGCCTTCTTGATACTGATGACGTGAAGGGTTTTGTGTGAATATTTATACGCGTACACATGAGCGTGTGTGTACGTGTCAGCGTATATATTGGACACGAGGTGAAAGGAGATGAAGAACTGTAGGACGAGAGGGAAGGAAATAAAGAAAGGAGACAAGAAAATCAGGGAGATAAGAAAAGAAGGAAGGGAGACAAGAAAAGAAGGAAGGGAGACAAGAAAAGAAAGAAGGGAGACAAGAAAATATGGAAGGGAGACATATGCAGTATAAAGACAGATATACAGTAGATCAGACATAAATATAAGTATAAAGTATACGTATTGATAGATATAGACTTATAGAGATGAAAAATGACAGATATACAGAGAGAGAGAGAGAGAGGGGGGGGGACACCAAGGGAGGATATGAAAAGGTCAAGGGAAGAAAGGAGTGCCAGGAAGGAAATAAGCAAGCGAAAAAAACAAATAGAATTAACGTTGAAACTCAGAAGAAAACATGAAGGATGAAGAAAAATATAAGCGAGTTACCCATTCTCAACATCCTTCAACTTGTCGGTGGGGAAAGAAAACGAGAAGAGGAAGAAGAGGAAAGTGGAAAAAGACGTAGAATAAAAGCCACGAAGAGGGAAAAAGAGGCAGCTAACCCTTTCAGCACCAGGACGCCATTTTTATATTAATATTGCTGCTACCAGACGATTTAATTAAGCTAGTAAATAAATAAATACAAAACTACAGAACATTCACTTCAACCTGGCCTAAATTTTCGTCCTTTAACGATTTATTTCACGAAGCTCTGTGGCAGAATAATACTCTCTATATCCTTTAAATAGCGCTTCTTCGTGACAAGCATCATACTCAAGTGATTAGCTACTGTCAAAGCCGCACAGAAGATGGAGTAAAAATAATGGTAATAGTAATAAATAATAATGGTAAATAAATAATAATGGTAATAAAGGAGTTAACAAGGCTATGTCTATCCTCATCACCATGAAAAATTAAGCTGAATGAAATCGCCCCCAAAAGTAAAAAAATAAATGAATAAAAATAAATAAAACTAAAAATAAAAGTAAAAAAAATAAAATAAAAATAAGAATTAATATAAATCTAAAAATAAAAACCACTTCAGCTCAAGGCCGTTTCCATTATTTTTCTTGTTGCCTCAGACGATTTTTTTAGGCATAAGAAGGATTTATATTTTAATTAAGGATTTTAAATTAGGCTAATTTTAATCCCCCACTGTCCAAATATATATATATATATATATATATATATATATATATATATATATATATATATATATATATATCAAGGTGAATAAGGCAAGGTGGAAATGGCAAGAAAAAGACGTCATTGTTGTGAAGGGGTTGAGAGAGAGAGAGAGAGAGAGAGAGAGAGAGAGAGTGTGTGTGTGTGTGTGTGTGTGTGTGTGTGTGTGTGTGTGTGTAAAAGTGAGCTGATTTTAAAGTGAGATAACAGGCCGGGCCAAGTTAGAGCTATCTTTTTTCTCGGGAGCAAAGGGATCAGACACCGGCGAAGATAATGCCAAAAACTTGCATAGTGAATTAAAGAAAGTTAGGCGAAAGAGTGAGAGCCAGTTAAAGAGAGTGAGATAAAAGAAAGTGAGCGAGCGGGTTTAAAGGTGAGTGGGGGTAAAGACAGCAAGTTAATGTAAGCGAAAAAAGTGGTAAAGAAAGTGAGACAAATAAAGAGGAGTAAGGTAAAGGACCTGAGCGAGAATGGGAAGCAATGGATTTTTTTTTTTTTTTTATGCGAGGAAGAAGGAACCAAAGGCCATGAGCCCGCAGTAACAGTTCCCTCCAAGAGAAAAACAAAATACAATATAGAGCCAAATTCAAGATCCGATCATTTTGAGATGCCTGGACACACTGCGTTTGAAAGACTGGAGATCATAGGCAGCAGGAAATACAGACAGAGGGAGACAGTTCCAGAGCTGACCTGTTGCATAAATGAAAGACTGGGAGTAACGGTTAACTCTTGCATTAGAGAGTTGGACAGAAAAAGGATGAGAGTTTGCTGCCAGACGGGTGCTACGCGCCCGTCGTAGAGGTGGAGGAATGCAAGCAGACAGTTCAGAGGAGCAGTGACCATTAAAGTAGCGATAGAAAAGAGATAAAGATGCAACAGTGCGGCGAAGAGACAGAGGTTGAAGGGAGTCAGTAAGAGGAGGAGAGTTAATGAGACGAAAAGCCTTTGACTCCACCCTATTGAGAAGAGCTGTATGTGGGAAGCCTCCCCACACATGAGAGTTGTACTCCACACAGGGGCGGATAATACCCCTGTATAGAGTCAACAATTGTGCAGGGGTAAAGAAAGAGCGGAGTCGGCTTAGCACACCCAATCTCTTGGAAGCAGATTTTACAAGAGATGTAATATGATCTTTCCAAGATATGTCCCGAGTAAATGAAACCCTAAGCATGTTCAAGGATGATGCAGGATTAAGCTGAATATTATTAAACATTAGTAGGTATACCTGTGGAAGATTTTGTCGGGTTGATAGGTGTAAGAACTGAGTCTTAGATGCATTAAAGACAACCATATTATTTTTACCCCAGTCAGAGATACGAGCCAAATCAGACATTAGGTGTGCCACAGCCTCTTCCCTTGCTTGTTGAAGTAACTATTGAGATGGGCGTTGCGGGAACCGAATGGAATGGTGAAGGGTGGAGTCGTCAGTGTATGAGTGGATAGGGTTAGATGTACAGCTTAGAAGATCATTGATGAATAAAAGGAAGAGAGTTGGTGATAGGACAGAGCCCTGAGGAACACCACTGCTGATAGATCTAGAAGAACGATGGCCGTCTACAACAGCGGCTATAGAACGACCAGAAAGGAAGCTAGCGATGAAGGCACAGATAGAAGGATAGAAACCGTAGGAGGGCAGTTTGGAAATTAAAGATTTATGCCAGACTCGATCGAAAGCCTTTGAGATGTCAAGTGCAATGGCAAAGCTTTCGCCAAAGTCCCGAAAGGAGGATGGCCAGGAGTCTGAAAGGTAGGTGAGAAGATCGCCAGTGGAGCGTCCCTGACGGAACCCATACTGACGATCGGAAAGAAGGTTGTGATAGGAAAGATGCCTTAAAATTTTTCTATTAAGAATTGACTCGAAAACTTTTGAAATACAGGACGTTAAAGCAATTGGACGATAGTTGGAGGGTTGGGAGTGGTCACCCTTCTTTGGGACTGGCTGAATGAGAGCAAACTTCCAGCAAGAAGGAAAGGTACAAGTTGACAGACAAAGGTGAAAGAGTTTGCCTAGGCAGGGTGTAAGCACAGAAGCACAGTTCTTGAGAACAACAGGAGGGACCCCATCAGGCCCATATGCCTTGTTAGTACTGAGGCCAGTGATGGCAGAAAATACATCAACTGAAGAAATTTTAATGTCAGCCATGAGGAAGTCAGAGGGGGGGAAGTGATGGAGGAACAGCACCGGAATCGTCTAAGGTAGAATTGGAGGAGAAAGTCTGTGCGAAGAGATCTGCTTTATCAGTAGAAGAAATAGCTACAGAACCATCAGAGTAGAAAAGAGGAGGGAAGGATGATGAGGTAAAGTTGTTAGAAAGATTTTTGGCAAGATGCCAGAAGGAGCGGGAAGAATTCGAGTCGGAGAGTTGAGAGCATTTAGTATGGATGAAATTATTTTTAGTAGAGCGAAGAACAGACTTAGCACGATTCCGGGCAGAAACGTAAAGATGATGTGATTCAGGGGTGGGTTGGCTCCGGTACCTTTTGTAGGCCCTCTCCTTGTTGCGGACAGCATTAGAACAAGCGTGATTAAACCAAGGCTTTCTTGCATTAGTCAAAGGATATGAGAAAGGAATGTATGCTTCCATGCCCGAGAGAATAACCTCCGTAATGCGCAAGGCACACTCAGATGGCTCACGGCCATGGAAGCAATAATCATTCCAGGGAAAATCAAAGAAGTACTGCCTGAGGGCCTCCCAGTCCGCGGCTCCAAAATGCCACAGACGACGTTTCCCTGAAGGGTCCACAGGCCGTACCGGAGTGATAGGACAGGTTAAGGTAATAAGGTTGTGATCGGAGGAGCCCAACGGAGAGAAAAGATTAACAGACTAAGCAGAAGGATTAGTTGTGAGGAAGAGGTCAAGTATGTTGGAGCTCTCTCAAAGGCGGTCAGGGATACGGGTAGGGTGCTGTACAAGCTGCTCTAGGTCATTAAGGATAGAAAAGATGTAGGCTTGTTCACCAGGTGGATCCGTGAAAGGAGAGGAGAGCCAAAGGTGGTGGAGAGTGAGTTAAAGAAAGTGAACAGAAGAAAGAAAGTGAGTCAATGAAAAGAGTCCGTGAAAGAAAATCAATGAAAATGTAAACCAGAGAGAAAGTCGGAAAATAAATCAGAGAGAGAGAGAGAGAGAGAGAGAGAGAGAGAGATGGAACGAAATAATACAGATAAGCAAGAGTGAGTTTGTATTGCGACAGACACGGTAAAGAAAATGAGAAAAGAAAATCGAAGAAGGTGGGTTTGTGAGAGCGAGAATGAGTTAGTGAGCGAATTAAAGAGAGAGAGTCAAAATAAAGCGAGTGAGTTAAAAAAAAAAAGTGAGAGAGTGAGCTGTTTCTCATTCATGAAGCCGCCTCCCCCTGGGCCGGCCTTCAGGAAGTTAGGCTGGCCAATTTTTGTGAGGCAGGCAAGGTGGGTACGAAAGGTAGGTAGGTAGGTAGGTAGGTAGGTAGGTAGGTGGGTGGGTGGGTGGGTGGCTCGGTGGAAAGGTAGGTAGGGTGGTAGGTAGGGTGGTAGGAAGGGAGGTGGGATTAGCTAGGTAAGTAGGTAGGTAGGTTGGTAGGTGCAACGCTGGTAGGGGGGTAGGTGGGAATGTGGAAGGTTGGTAGGTGGGTTGGTGGGAAGGTAGGTAGGTGGGAAGTAGGTAGGTAGGTGGGAAGTAGGTAGATAGGGTGGGTAAGGTAGATAAGAGGACAAACAGGCACAAATAAAGAATAAAAGAAATAAATAAAAAGTAATTTATTAAGTAAGGAAAGAAGGAAGCCACGCACGTTAAGAGAGAGAGAGAGAGAGAGAGAGAGAGAGAGAGAGAGAGAGAGAGAGAGAGAGAGAGAGAGAGAGAGAGAGAGAGAGATGCTGGAAGTAAGGAAAACAGACAGACATGCATGCAGGCCAGCAGGCAGGTAGGTAGGTAGGCAGGCAGGTAGGTAGGAAGGCAGGTAGGTAGGTAGGGAAATAGGGAGGTAGTCAAGCAGGTTGAATGAGGAAGGAGAGAAGGCAGAAAGACAAGGAGGAGAGGAAAGGGAAGGATGCACGGAAGGGAGGAAATAAGGGAGTGAGCAGAGAGGAAGAGAGGGAAGAAAAAGAGGGCAAGGAAGGAAGGGAGAAGTAAGAGAGGGAGGAAAGAAAGAGGGTAAGGGCAGAGAGAAAAGGAACGAAAGGATGAAGGAAAGAAGAAATGAGAGGAGGGGTGGAAAACAATGGAGAGGAGGAGTGGAAAACAATGGAAAGGAAAGGATAAAAAGAAGGAAGGAGGGAAGGAAGGAAGGATGAAAAAAATGTCTGAATGAGAGGTGGTGAGGAGAGGATGCAGGAAGAGTAGCAAACAGAGAGACACAATATACGTGCGATAATGAAGCAAGGAAAGAAGTGGCTAGAGGAAGGCAGGCAGGGATGTAAGCAGGTATAAAGGTGGGGTAAAGATGGTAGGGAAGGATGGAGGGAAAGGATGGTAGGGAAGGATGGAGGGTAAGGATGGTAGGAAAGGATGGAGGGTTAAATGGGTGGGAAGGATGGCGGGTAAGAATGGTAGGGAAGGATGGAGGGTAAGGATGGTAGGGAAGGATGGAGGGTAAGGATGGAAGGGAAGAGGGTAGGCAGGGAGAGTACAGAAGGGAGGGTAGCAGGGATAACAGCAGGAAAAGGGGGTAAGGGAGGTAGGCAAGAGGTAAACAGAGAAGGAAGATAAAGGATGTAAGAGGAGACAGGGAGATAAGGATATTAAGAGGAAAAAAAGGAGGGTGAAAGGATAGGGTAGGAAACAAGGGCTAGGAAGAAAGGAAAGGAGAAAGGAAAAATAGACGGGAGTAAGTAACAGAGGAAAAGAAAAGGTGAAGAGAAAGGAAGGAAAGATGAAGGAAGGAAGGAAGGAAGAGGAAAGAAGAAAATGAGCATGGACGCAAGAGGAAAGCAGAGAGGGGAAAAAAAAGAGAATGAGAAAAAATCAGGAAGGAATAAGAGAGAGAGAGAGAGAGAGAGAGAGAGAGAGAGAGAGAGAGAGAGACGGAGCAAGCTAGATAAAAGAGGTAGGCAGTCAGGGAGAGTAAACAAACAGGCAGTTAATAAAGGCACGTAGGTAGGGAGGAAAAACAAGTAGGCAGACAGGCAGGGCGGGAGGGAGGGAGAGAGGGAGGCAAGCAGGCAGGCAGGCAGGGAGTAGGAAGGGAAAAACAAGCAGGCAGGGAGGGAAGCAGGCAGGGAATAGGAAAGGGAAAACAAGCAAGCAGGGAGGCAGGGAGCAAGAGGGGAAAAAAACAGAGGGACTAGGGAAAGCAGGAAGGGGAAACAAGGTTGAAGAGAGAAACTGGGAGGAAAATGAGGAGGATGGAAGAAATGAGGATAAAGGAAGGAGGGAAGGAGGCAGGAACAGAGGGAGGAGGGGAGGTAAACAAAGCTGAAGGGAGGTTAGAATGACATTAGGGAGGAAGAAATGGAGATGACGGAGAGAGCGAGAGAAACAAGGTAGGATGGGAGCTGGAATGAAAGTACGGATGAAGTGAGAAATGGAGAGAACGGAGGGAGTGAAGGAAGGAAAGTATAGAAAAACTGAGAGGAAAGTAGAGAGAAGGGAAGAAAGGGAAAGAATGGAGGGGGGGAGGAAGGATTACAGGGAGATGTGATGTTGCTAGCGAGAGGCAGGGAGGGAGATAGGAGTAGAGAGAGAGGTGGGAAGGAGTGGAAAGCATAGGGGGGGAAGGGAGGGAAAAGACGAAGGGAAAGAAGAAGGAAAAGGTAGGCAAGAGGGGAGAGAATGAGCAAGGCAAGCAGGGAAGGGATAAAACGAGATGCAAGATAGCAAGCACAGTGGAGAGAACTGGGGGGGGAGGGAAGGAAAGAGGGAGGGAGGGAAGATAGAAAGGCAAGGGCGGGCAAGAGTGAAGATAATGAGTGAGACAGGGAGGGAGGCAAGGGTGAAGAGAGGCAGGCAGAATGAGAGGTAGGAAGAATGGTTCGCAGGAGTGGAGAGAATGGAGGAGGCAGGGAGGAAGGGAGAGAGCAGGGAGGAGGGGAGGGAACCGTGGGGAAAGAGAACAATTACGGGAGTCTGATAACGATAAAACAACCCAAGAGATAGTAAGATAAGGGAGAAAGTATGAGAAAAAGCAAGGAAAGGTGAGAGGAGGTCTGATGGAGTGTGTGTGTGTGTGTGTGTGTGTGTGTGTGTGTGTGTGTGTGTGAGAGAGAGAGAGAGAGAGAGAGAGAGAGAGAGAGAGAGAGAGAGAGAGAGAGGGCGATAAAAGAGAAAGAAAGTGAGAGAGAGACGGAGAGGGAGAGAGGGATGGAGAGAGATAAGCGGAAATAGGGAGATTAATGGCTCCTGGCGTAAAGAGAAAGAGAGGACCGGGTGAAGCAAGTGTGGTGTGGTGTGGTGTGGTGTGGTGTGGTGTGGTGAGGTGTGGTGTGGTGTGCGAATGTGATGTGTAGGGCGAAGAGGTATGTAGGCATGGTACGTTGTAGTGTATGCAGCAGTATGGTGATGTGTACTGTGGTATGTTGTGGCAAGGGAAGAACGGCGATGGTGTGGTTGGGTATGGTACGGTATGTGGGTGTGGTATGGTTTGGTGCTGTGTTCAGTGGTGAAGTGCAGCGTCGTGTAGTGTGTGTGGTGTGGTGTATGAATTGGTGTGATGTGTGGCGTGGTGTGATGTGTGGTATGGTGTGATATGTGGTGCGATGTGTTATGTGTGGTATGTGGGCGTGATGACTACAGTGAAAGACCACATTTTGAGTGTAAAGTGAATTCTGGATTATACGAAAAACGACGCTTGTTTATGACAGGACGGGCGTACCTTAAAACTGATGTGGGCGTGGTCTCAGTGCGTAGGCGTGCCTGGGCTATGACGTAAGCGCTAGGTTGACAGGGGGTGAGAGGGGGAGGAAAGAGCGGAGGCTGGTGGGAGAGTGGGGGTGTTTGGAGTAAAGGTGAGAGTGGGTGACAGTGTGCGTGGGCGTGAGAATAATGTAAATGAAGTTAGGGCAGGGGAGGATGTTCAAGGGTGTGGGAGAGAATGAAGGACTGTGAGAGGATGAGTGTGGAGTAAGGGAGGGTAAAGACAGGAAGATGTAAGTAAGGGAAGGTGAAGAGAGTCAGATGTGTGTGGGAGGGAGAAGAGAGTAAAATATAAGTGTGGGAGGGTGAAGACAGTAAGGTGTACCTGTGGGCAGGTGAAGAGTGTGGGAGATTGTAGAGGGGAGTCGAAGGGTACTGGAAGGTGAGGGAGATTAGGGAAGAGTGTGAAAGAATCCTGAGGAGTGTGTGGGAGGGAGTGTAGGTATGTTGGAGTGTGGGACGGAGCTGGGGAGTGTTGAAATGTGGGAATGTGTGGGAGTGTGGCAAAAGTTTGTGAGTGGTGAGTTAATGTGAGTGAGGCGAGTGAAGGAGTGTGGGAGTGTAGTGAGAGTGTGACGAAAGGGTGTGAAAGTATGGCGTCTGGTGAGAATATGTAGTAAGAAAGTGTGGTGAGAGTGTGAAAGACTAAGAACGAGCGAGGGGTCCAGATCATGAGGACATGGAAGAATGTGGGGGTAAGATCGTGAGGGGGTGTAGGAGATTGTGATGAGTGTTTGCGGAAGGGTCAAGGAGAGGTTTGATGATCGAGGGAAGCTATGTGGGAGTGTGTGGGAGGGTGAAGAAGGATGGTAGAGAATGTGGGAAAACTGGCTAAGGACGTGTGGGTACCGGGAAGTCTGGAAAGAAGGAGAAAGTGGGGAAGTACTGGAGGAGAGCTTGGAAGATTAAGAGGGAGTAGCCTACAAAGTACAAACGGGTACAGAGGAAGGCAAACAGCAAAGTCCTGTCAGTCCTTTCGTGGCTGTTTGGTATAGGGAAGGTTCTAACTAACAAAACTATTCTACCAGCTAAAGACAAGGATAGGAAAGCAGGAATATGGAGGGGAGAATGGAGGAAATGTGGGGAGGTGTGTGCTGGAGTGTTGGAGTAGGTGGAGGAGAAAGGACCGATGTGGGAAAGACGTTAAGCGTGGGACGATGCTGGAAAGGTGCTGCAGTGACAAAAGGGTTGGTCAGGGGTGAGAGCGTGGGAGAATGTGAGAGGGCGTGGGAAAATGAGAGGATGTGAGAGGGTAAAGGAAGTGTGTGTGTGTGTGTGTGTGTGTGTGTGTGTGTGTGTGTGTGTGTGTGTGTGTGTGTGTGTGTGTGTGTGTGTGTGTGTGTGAGAGAGAGAGAGAGAGAGAGAGGGGGGGGACGGGGAACAAGACAGAACATGGGAGAACGTGACATGGAAGAATGCGAAAGCGTGAGAAAATGTGAGAGAGTGAGAGAATGTGAGATAACGTGGGAGTGAGTGAAAGAATGTGAGCGAGAGAAGAGGAGACAGAGTGAGATGAGGCAGTGAGAGAATGTGAGATAGCATGAGAGAATGTGAGATGGTATGAGAGATGTGAAAGAGCATGGAAGAGAGAGAGAGTGAGAGAGCAAGGGAGTGTGTGAGAGAATGAGAGAGAGAGAGAGGGGGGGGCCACAGAGAGGGAGTAGGCGGAGAGAGTGTATGTCGTCAAAACAAACCATTATTTCAGGAGGGGGTTCTCTCTCTCTCTCTCTCTCTCTCTCTCTCTCTCTCTCAAACAACACACTATCAGACTTCCTCTCTCACCTCTTTTATGTCCTTCACTTTTTTTTCTCAGTATCTCTTGGGCTGTTATATCTCTTATCCTGAGACGGGCCTCTCTCTCTCTCTCTCTTTCTCTCTCTCTCTCTCCCTCAGCGTTATGCTCCATCATGTTTCCAAGGATTCTTTACCCTCTTCCCCTCGGCTCTCCCCACCTCTCACTCTCTCTCTCTCTCTCACTCTCTTTTAACTTTTTCCCCCCCTTCTTCTTCCAATCATTCGTTTTCGATATTTTCCTCTACCCCCCACCTCCTCTTTACTCAATATCCAATTTCCACTTCTCGTCTCTCTCTGTTCCCCTCACTCCCCCATCCCTTTTTTCTCCCTCTGTCCCATATCTCTCTCTCAAAATAGTTTCCCTTGTATTTCCCACCTCTCTCTCTCTCTCTCTCTCTCTCTCTCTCTCTCTCTCTCTCTCGCTTTCTGTTTCTCAACCCATCTGTGTGACTAATACTCCTATCTCACTCACCTTTCCCATTCATCTCCTTCATTTATTCCACATCTCTCTCTCTCTCTCGACGCTTCTCTGTTATCTTACTTTTCTCTCTCTCTCTCTCTATTTCTAAGCCCATTTTTGTGTCTGATTTTCCTTCGCTTTCTCTTCTTTCGTCCTCCCCTCCTCCTCCACGTCCACCATCCCTCCATCCCTTCCTGCGTGTTCCTTCTTTTCCATTTCCCTTTCATTTTTCGTCTGTTCTTACTCCCCTTCTCTTCCTTTCTTCCATCTCTTATCTCCACTCTCTCCCCTTCCTCTTCTCCCCATTTTTCATTTTTCCTCTTATCTCCCTCCCACTGTGTCCCTCTTCCCTCCATCTCTATCATATGTCCTCTTTCAAGGTCTTTCCATTTCCTCCCTATTTCCCTGTCTCTCCCTTAATCATATTCCCTCCCTTCCTCCATCTCCTTTACGATCACTCTCTCTCCGCACTTCACCATCCCTTTCATCCTCTCCTTTCCTTACATTTCATTCCACTTCTTCCCTCCCTCACATCTTCTCCCCTCCCCAATCCCCCTTCTTCACGTCCTCTTCCTCCTTTCCATTCTCTTCCCTCCTCCATTTCCTTTCTTATCAGCCTCTACCACCGTCACCTCTCCTTTACCATTTCTATTCCTCCCTTTTTCTGTGTCCTTTATTATCAGTCACTGTGACCTATTCTTTTTTCGTTTTCTCGTTCCCTCTCTCTAGCCAGTCTCTCCTTACTCTCTCTCTCTCTCTCCCTCTCTCTCTCACCCCAAAATACCACCACACTAAAAAATATCTGAAGGACAACGCAGGGCCGCAGGGGACTACTGGGATTACGGGATTTTCCCACACAATATCGTACATTTTTACTCTCCCTGCGCCACTGAGCTTTCATAATTGCCTTACCAAACGTATTTATTTCCCTGTATAATTAGGCAGGTTGGAGGGCTTTTGCTGGTGATATGAAAGTAGTGTAACTTATAGAGCTTTAGACCTGTTTGTAATTTACAGAGCTTCACTCCTGTTTGTAATTTATAGAGCTTCACTCCTGTTTGTAATTTACAGAGCTTCACTCCTGTTTGTAATTTACAGGGCTTCACTCCTGTTTGCAATTTATAGAGCTTCAGTCCTGTCTGTAATTCATAGAGTTTCTGTCCTGTTTGCAATTTATAGAGCTTCAGTCCTGTTAGCTGGCTGGAAAGCTGAGGGAATACCCGGTACGTGATAGTAAAATGATGGCTTGTGAAGGATGCAAGTCACTCCCACATGGAAGAAGAGGCAGGACCGAGAGCATTTAACAACCTGAATGAATCGATTAGTGGCAGACGTTACCACACTCCCTTGGGTTAGAGCAAGTGAAGTAAATGCAAAATTTATGGCTGCTCTCAAGACGATCAGACAACATTTTTTTCAAGACAGTGACCTTAGATATTGAAAGCGACAGACAGTAGTGAACTTATTTAAATGAATCGATAGGAAAGACGGCACCGACTTTCCTGACCCTTCTCTCTCTCTCTCTTACACACACACACACACACACACACACACACACACGACACCTGAGTGATGAGAAACACCTGTGGATGGCAGCACAGGTGAGCCCAGAGGAAGCTTTACCTGTAACATATTAACTCCGACGTTTAATCAAGTCCATAGCCTCTGGGACGACCTGCATTACCCGGAAGTAGTGCATTCCTCATACGGACATCAAATATAAATGTTCTCTCTAGCAAGCAGGGATGGGAGCCACAAACAAGCCGTATTACAAACACAAAATACTCTGAACGTACAAATCACAGGCTATGTACAGGCTTCGGTACCATCAATATACGCATAACAAAAACTGCAACCTCAAACAAGAATAGGTTGATTAAATTGATTACTAACATTCTGGCCACGAGATGACATGCTTAGGGACGAAAATTTAACTGTGGTCAAAGCTAACCTACGCCAGTCTACCGTAATGACCTGGTGGATAAGACGGCTCAGTCAACGCAACAGTACCACTCACCCTGTTAGGAGAGAAGACAATGGTAGTAAAAGCGAGTAGTACATTGTCTTGAGGCGGCACGCAGATACAGTTTGGAATTAAATATCTCGTAATATTTTGGTGCAACACATCGCTGAGAACTTGAACAATCCGAGAACTACCTTAGCCTAATTAACTCCCTTCAATCATAGGACGTATTCAACTTTTATTCTGACTACCGACCTGACGATTTCATGCAACTTAGAGACCTTTCGTGCTGAACAGGTTGGTGAAAATTTACTCCTAAACCGAGTAAAATTGTCTTGGGGTAGTGGAATAAACAAAAATGTCATCGTGGTGAAGTGGTGACGTCCTTGGCTGTCTCGCTACTTTCAGTCCCTTTAATCCTATAACACATTCTTTTCTTTTTAAATCTTGCTATTCCAACCTATTTCTTTACAATAAGCTTTCGAGAATCTTTTACAACTTGACGAGGTAGATACAGCCTTCAATAACCCCTTCAGCACGAGGTGGATAAAATCGTGTGGAGATAGTAATAACAAAGTACGATATCGAAGGGGTTAAAAAAAATCCTCTGGGGTAAAAATGTAATGATGTCTGATCCCCTGGCTATCCCAAACACACGAGCATCACAAACAAGTCAGACTATCACCCAAACATCCGGGTAGAAAGCCTCACTGTTATCTGCCATCGACTCGAGCCGGTTATAAATGCACAGACAGGTAGGCAGGGCAGGCAGGTAGGCAGGAAGGCAGGCGTGCAGGTAGGCAAGCACGGTAAATAATCCGCACCCCTATTCTCAGGAGCTTACGAGGCCTTCTAAACACACTTTCTTTAGCGATTTATTTTCCTTATTCACTATGATATTCTCTCATGTGCCTTTTCTTTCCAAATCACCCTTTCAATTCGATTACATCAATTTTATATATATCTAAAGGTATAATAGGCAAAATAAATCACAAAGGAAGAGTTGCTACGAAGACTTCTACGTCTCTTAAAACACAACCATACTCTGTGTCAGGTCATGTGCTAATCTGACCTGTTTGCAACCAAGGGGAAATGTACACAGCACCGGTATTAACACAGTGCTGCTGCTGCACAAACACTACAAACGCATGGGCAGATAATTCCCCAAACAAAATCACTGACAATTACCTGAGCATGATAAAAGCAGTAGTTTTTTTTTTCCTTCCTTTTTATCTGTAGTATTAGCAATTTAGGTGTTATCACTGTGAACTTTTATTTTTGGTGGATGAAGGGTAAACAAATATATTACACACACACACACACACACACACACACACACACACACACACACACACACACACACACAATCAGTATTTTTTCTAGCTGTTTATCTGTGGTGTTTAACATTTCAGATATTTTTACTATGTATAATCGCTTTAAAGTTTAAGGGCTGAAGGTCAATATACTTTGCACGAAGCTTTATATATATATATATATATATATATATATATACACACACACACACACACACACACGCACGCACGCACAAGCACGCAGACACACACACACACACACACACACACACACACACACACACACACACACGGTCTTAGTAGCGGTGGTAATGAAAACTGCCCGTGCAAGGGAATAAAAAATGTGACCTCTCTCTCACTCTCTCTCTCTCTCTCTGAACCAGAAAGAGAAATAAATAAATAAATAAAAACAAAATAAAATGAAAAGATGACAGACAGGCGACAAGGAAAATTGAAGGAAGACGATCAGAGTGAAGAGAGGACAAGAAAGTAGAAGTGAGATATAAAAAAATAAAAATGAAGACCAATGAAATAAATATATGATAAAACAAATTAATACAAAAATATGCAATAAAGAAAAATAATAATAATGGTCATAAGAAAAAAAAAAGACAATAACAG
>NC_136977.1:7842157-7867157 GCF_032717465.1 Coenobita brevimanus | reverse complement strand
AGTCCGTATTTTTTTCTATTATGATTATTATTATTTTTATTATTATTATTGATCTTCTAATGCCACCAGGGGAAGTAGTCTGATCATCTACCCATAAATAAACAGGAACAGGGCAGCTTGACCTCGGTTCGTATTCTCGTCGGCTACGGAAGCTCCCTAACACCTCTTCCTAAGCAACTTATTTGGCTCATTACACCTTACTGCCCATCTCCGTGTGTAAATCATTCTAGTACCGCCAAACTCCGCATAGCTAACGTGCAAAAGGATATTAATCACCTACTGTATTATACAAAACTAAATCGCTGAGGAACAGGAGCTAAGGTGCAGTAACCAACGAGAATATGGACCTTACACTTCGGAGTAATAGGCTTATGGAACAAATAATTAACCTATTATCATATTTACCTTTACCTGTGTTTACTAATCATCGCTTGTCAAAATTACCTTTACCTCTGTTTACTAATCTCACCTGTTCTCCCCTACAGGTAAGTCTGCTGTCCTGGTTATCTCATAGTAAGTACTGTACTGCCCACTAGGATCACAAGATCTCTCTCTCTCTCTCTCTCTCTCTCTCACGACAGGGACGGGTGGTTACGACCAAAATATGAAACATGTGGACCACGTTAGGGTAACGGTAATGACAATAATAATGATAATAATAACAATAATAATAATCAGCTTGGCTACTCTTGTAAGCTGTAAAGGACGAGCGAAACATTAAAAATGAAACTGGGGAAGTTCGAATGTCACCTCCTCTTTTATGCAGAGATAATACTAAAGCGGCTAAGAGAGAGAGAGAGAGAGAGAGAGAGAGAGAGAGAGAGAGAGAGAGAGAGAGAGAGAGAGAGAGAGAGAGAAATACTAGAAACAGCAAGAAAAATGCATACGGAAAAGGGCGCGACAATTAAAATTAAAAATCATATCAGTCTCCCCTTAAATTCCGCACTTAACTCCATTTTCTCTAATGAGCCTGGCGCCAAACATGGTAATCCCATTGAAATAATTACCGTGCACTTTAAAATTACTTAAAAACGTCCTGCATTATTACCAACATAGGTTACAGTAGCAACTTCTGATAATAAGCATTCTTTTTCGAGTTTTTATAAGAAGTGAAGAAATGTTAATAAATGTTTATAGTTTGGGATGTGCCACCAACCACATCTACGCACATTAGCCTACCCAAGGAAGTAAACCAATAAATCAATAAGGCTTTTAAAAATAACTAGTAATAAAAAAAAATAAAATACAAGCTACAAACCAAGACTAAACACACACACACACACACACACACACTGAAAAACAAAGCCATATATACCAAGGAAAATAGTGTTCACCTGCACACGTGTCACCTTAACGCCTTGAATTAATCATTTATTCTTACTACACTGAGTCGATTTAATTTCACTTCTTAATGATCCCTCGTACCCGTATTTAAAAAGAATTAATGAAGATTTTTACCCTGTAGTTCCAAAGCACTTTCCTGAACTAAATAAAAATCGTTTGGATGTAGCAGATTAAATGAGATCGAACTTGAGAAAAAAAAAAAATCCATAATTATATAATGAACACAGTACTTCGATAAAACCATAATCATTTCCTTCCCTAAACAGCTACTAATTTATAGATCACACACACACACACACACACACACACACACACACACACACACACACACACCAAAGACACTTACCTGGCATTTCTTGGTCAATAAAACATCCGATGAATTACGTTTGTCTTGCATCGAGTTCTTCATGTCTGTTGTCATGAATCTGAAGAAAATAAAAATAAAAATGCTGCACTTACACTAAACGTCTGATACTTTCTCTTACTTCTCAGCCAACAAAATTTAATCACATAGAGCTACCCAACCACTCCAGTGCCCCTTGATTTCACTTTAAAGCAAGTAATATATAACTTTTTTGCAGTTTATATACTTATGCACATGCTCTTTAAATACTGATTCAAGTACCGATATATACAGTGAAGTGTTTACTGTACAGCCTTATAGTTTTCATTTCCTTGTATTTTATGAAAACTACAAAAAAAAAAAAAAACGGCCAAAAAAACATTAAGAACACATGAGAAAAAATAAAATAAATAGTAAAAACACAAAAACCGCGACTACAATGGGCAAAAAATACATTGACAAAACACTGAATGAAATTACATATAAACAAAAACTATTACGCCCGAGAATATATTAGCAACTACAAAACGCAAAAAATTTTATAACTCCCTTACAAACAACTGTAAATGAATGAGTCTGAAGCATAATGAAGCCCAACACAGACACGAGAGAGAGAGAGAGAGAGAGAGAGAGAGAGAGAGAGAGAGAGAAATACTATAATAGCTAGACAAGCGATGCATTACTCTACGCGACAAAAAAGTCATTAGAGTTTAGAACCACAAGAAGATATGACAGGAAAACAAACACGAAACTCAAATAAAAATAAAACAAACAGAAATACGAAATAAAGCAATCCACAGTCGGGCTAAGTCTTCCTTGGCAACAACAATTCGCCAAACACACACACACACACACACCAACAAAGACACATAAAAACACCACCAACAGAAGGGCAACCAACACAATGACAAACAAGAAAAAAAAATAAAGAAAATTCGGTTTTAAAAATTCCTGGGCCAAAAAATACAATACAAACCCCAGAAAAACAACAGAAAATAAAGAAGGGACAAAAAAAGCTGCAGAAGAGAAGAGAATACATTAGGGAGGCGACGAGGGCAATATAGCAAAGCCTGTGAGGTAATTATAGCGCTTTTATTGGGCACGGTTGTCGGAGGTCGCTGGAGAGAGAGAGAGAGAGAGTACTGTACTGTAGACACATTACAGAGTAGCAGAATATGTAAATGAGATACAAGAGAGGGGGAGAGGGAGAATGTGTGTGTGTGTGTGTGTGTGTGTGTGTGTGTGTGTGTGTGTGTGTGTGTGTGTGTGTGTGTGTGTTTCAGGCTCGCGTAATTATGCCAGCATATTCCAATACAGGGTGTAAATTTTATAATTAAATATTGGGGGGAAAAAAGTGAGGAACACCATGGACAGAGAGAGAGAGAGAGAACCGAGTGTTTTCTGATATCACAATCCCTTGCTCCCTAACAGAGGACATTACTTGACTGGTTTTCACTCTTTCCTGTTTTCTTGGGGGGTGGGAAGGTAAGGAGGGTGATCTATGTAGCGGTATGATTGTGCATATTGTAGTACTGGAGACATTGAAGCAGAGTTTTAGCAAGGCGAGACGATATAGTTCTTCTCGGTGAGTGTGTGTGGAGGGGGGGGGGCGCAAAATATCTCGAAAAGTTGTGGACGAATTTTCACCAAACCTTCAGGAAATAGCAACTATGTGGATGTGCAGAAGCCTATTACTTTTGGTGTGGGTTTGATCAAAGATGACCGAATGGTAGTCGGCATATATTTTTCAGTATGGATTTGGCTTCTTGTGAAACGAGCATACATAGCCATAACCACTCTAAGCAGCCACTCCTCGATCCCAAGCTTTCTCATTGCCCACTTCACCACCTCCCTAGGGCCTCTGTCAAGAGCCTTCTCCAAATTAACAAAAACAATGTATAGATCCCTTTTCTTTCCTATATATTTTTCCTGAAGGTGGCGAACAATTTATGACATCACTGATCCCTTTGCCTGGCACAAAGTCAAACTGCACCCCATCAATAATCAATCTTTCTCTAACCATACATTCTACAACTCTCTCCATTACCGTCATTATTTGGTCCAGAAGTTTTATGCCCCTATAAGTTCCTCTTTCCAGGGCATCACCCTTCTCCTTGTACACATTTACAGTCATCTGGGACAACAGACTCATATATAATCGTACTTATCAAATCAGCATCTAACCCCACTCTCATAATATGAGCGTGGGGTTATCTCCTGCGGCCTTCAGCATTTCAGCAGTCATCCCAGACACACCTGCCGCCTTCTCCAACTGCATTCTGTTTAATGCCCTGTTCACAGTAGCAGCATAAATAAAACACCAAGGGTCAAAGACTGGATCCGCTGACAAACCTTCCCTGTTCCAGTCAAACTCCTCATCCAGCAACCGGTTATAATGCTCTCTCCAGGTGTTTCCATTATCCTCACTGTTTACCACTACCTTCCCCTGATCATTCTTCATACATTGCCCACCTAGGATATCCTTGTTTTCCCTCCACATCTGATGTGCCACCTTAAGTATCTAATTCTTTCTTTCAGAGCTATTTAGGTTGTCCGGTAAAAGCCTCTGAGACTAGGTTTTGCCCTGTATACCTCCTTTCTAGCCCTACGTTTGGCAGCCAAGTATTCCTCTTTATTATCACTCCTCTTCCATTCCCGGAAAAGGCTTCTTTTCTCCTTAACTGAGCTTCTGCACCGTCATCCCATCACCAAGTTACCGTATGTCTTGGAGGGCCCCTTATCCATTCATACACTGAATCAGTATCTCTCAGGAGATTGTTCTTGAGAACTCTGTACTGTTCATTTACAAATGCTCCCTATTCATAAGTTACAATTATCTCAGTTACACCCATTTCTGTAGTATCTTCTAACATATCTTCATCCTAACCCCATTTCACACTAATAAATTTCCACAGATTCAAATAATACCACCATCCCTAACACCACTACAATAGCACCATTATAACAACCACCACTTATTATCAAAATAACTTACCACCACGTTTACCAAATTTTTCAATACTTTGCACCTAGCATAGTCAGTAAATCAAGAACAAACAAAATGGGAACTCCGAGAACACGTACATCTGTCACGGTATCATCTTCCCCTTTCACGCTTTTCAAAAGCTTAATTTTGACTTCTGACTCTTTTCGCCTAAAATTTTACCACCTTTTTTTCCCTCTGATGTTCCTCAGTCATTACTAAAAATCTGGAGAAATTCCATCCAATAGTATTTCAATAAAGTTACTATATCCTTGTTATCTAACTTGGCCTAGAATTTCGTCCATTTCCAGTTTATTCCATGTAGCTGAGTGGCAGAAAAAGACATGGCTAGGGCTTGACATCCTTTACTAGCACCTTCTTGTGAATAGCATCATATTCAAGTATTAATCATTTGTTAAACTCAGCATTCAAGGTGGACAGATGGCAGTTTCAAGCCAAATTAGAGAAGAATGAGTATGAAACAATATATTTCAAGAAAAGTTAGGTTCAAATTATTATGACAGACATATAAACAAACAAAGCCTAAAACATAACCTTAACAGAGACAACAACAACAATTATCCTCCATCACAGCCATCAACCACAATTATCACCTTCATCAACCACCACCACCACCACCATTCCTACCACCATCAGGGGCATTACTCAGTGCCACATGGAGAAACGCAAGTCACTACCACCAACATAAAGCAACAAACATTATTATTACAACTAGCAGTAAGGACAATAGCCACACCCAGCACCAACAACCACCACTACCAACATTCCATCACAACCACAACTGCTACTACAACCACAACCATCACCACCACCACGACCATAATAACTACCATCATAACTACCACTGCCAAAACCACAACTAAACTACCACCAACCTTAACAACCACAATCACCACCACCACCATAACTATAACCACACCTTCTAGTGACCCCTGGCACTCTCTCTCTCTCTCTCTCTCTCTCTTTCTCTCTCTCTCTCACCTCCAATACTCATTACCTTTCCTTCCTTCACCCCCACCCCTCCTAACTCATCAGCCTCTCCTTCAATCATCCCCTCCCACCCTCTCCCCTTCCTTCTCCTCTCTCCCCCTCCACCTCCCTCCCTCTCTCCCCCGCCTCTCCCAGTCATCAAGCCTTTCCCACTACCAACTTTCCTTCTCCTCTCTTTTTTTTTCTTTTCTTCCCTCACCCTTGTCTCTTTCCTTCCTCTTTTCTCCTTTTTTTCCCAGTCTTTTTTTCATTCATTCCACCCTCCCTTCCCCTCTCTCTCTCTCTCTCTCTCTCTCTCTCTCTCTCTCCATTCTTTAACAACAAGTGCCTTCCTTTCACATTTCTCTCCCCTTCATTCTTCCCCCTCCAGTCTCCCCCTCCTCCTTTCTCCCTTTCCCGCTCTACCTCCTCCTTTTCCCTCCCTTCTCTCTCTCTTTCCCCTCTTCCTTCTCCCTTTCTCTCCCCTTCTTCTCCAGTTCTCTCTCTTCCTTCTCTCTTTCTCTTCCTTCTCCCTTTCTCTCTCTTCCTTCTCCTTTTCTCTCTCTTACGTCTCCCTTTCTCTTCCCTCCCTTTCTCCCTTTGTGTCTATCCGCTCTATCCCTTTCTCTCCTCTATTCCTTCCAATTTCTCTACCCTCTTCTTCCTCTCCTTCTCTCTTTTCTCCTCTCCTTCTTCTCCCATTCTCTCCCCTCTTCCTTCTCCATTTTCTGTTTCTCTTACCTCTCCCTTCCACTACCCTTTTCCTTCTCCCCTTCCTCTTCTCTGCTTTTTCACTCCTTATTTATCTCTTCTTTCTTTCCCATCTTCATTTCCCTCTCCCTCCTCTCTTCCTTCTCCCTAAACTTTCTGCACATTCACACTTGCTTCTCATCTTCCTTCTCCCTCCCTCCCTCCCTTCCCTTCCCTTTCTTCTTGCCCTCCCTTCTTCCTCCCTCTATTCCTTCCTTCACCAATCTTTCTTTCTCTTCCTTCTCCATGACTAACCCTTCTGCCCATAATCCCCCTCCCTCCCATCTTCTTCTCTCCATTCCCTCCTCTTCCTTCCTTCTCCATTCCCTCCTCCACTTTCTCCTTCCTCCATTCTTCCTTTCCCCTCCTTCGCCAACACTAACCTTTTTGACCATTACCCTTCTTCCCCTCTTCCTCCCTCGTTCACTCCATTCCTACCTCAATCACCCCCCTCCTTTCCCCTTCTCTCCCCTCACCTCTTATCCCCTCCCCTCCCCTCCCCTCCCGTTACCACAAACCCACTTTCCACCACTCTCCCTCCCTTCACTCCCTTTCTCCCTACCTACCCTCTTCATTCCCTTTCCTTATTCCTCCCCTTTCTCTTCCCTCTACCCTGTCCTCTCTCCCCTCTCTAACTGCGTTTTTCCCTCCCCCTTTCCCCCCTCTCTGTTTCACTTACTTTATTCCTTCTCCCTTTTCTCAGTTCCTCCTTTCCTACAACCTTTCGTACCAAGCCACTTTTCTCCCTACTGTATTTCTCTCTCTCTCTCTCTCTCTCTCTCTCTCTCCGTCCATGACCCCTCCTACCTTCTCTCCTCCCTCCATCACTCTCTCCCACCTCTTGCCTAACCTCTATGCCAGCCACCCTCCCCCTCTCCTCCCCTCCCTTTCCCCTCTCTCCTCCCCTTCCTTCCTGCCCTCCAAATCACTTTATGGTCTCTCCCCCCTCCCTACCCCTCACCTCACCTTTCTCATCCTCCCTTTCCCCTCCCGACCTCTCCCTTTTCTTCCTCTACCTCTCTCTTCGCGTATTCTTCCCTTCTTTCTTATTTCCTACCTTTCCTGTCTCTCCCCTTCCTTCCCTACCTCTTCTTTCCCCTCCTCTCCCCTCGCAATCTTCCATGCGTCTCTCCTTCCTACCACCCCTCTTTTCCCCCTACCTCTCCTCCTCCTCCCCTCCATGCCATTACTCATTCATTCTTCTCTCTCCTATCCCCTCTCTACCTCTCTCCCCTTTCCCTACTCCCTCCCTATCCATCCCTACCTCTCCTTCTCCCCTCCCCACCTGACTGTGCCTGGACCCTCCCTTCAGACTACCCTCCCTCCCTTCCCCCTACCCTTTGCCTCTCCACCTTACCTCCCCTCCCTTCCCAATTTTCCATATACCCTCCCTACCTCTTACTCATCAAACTTTCCTACCCCTTCTATTCACTCTTTTCCCTTCTCTCCCTGCCTCCCCTCCCCTCAACCACCCTCTACTTGTGCTCCCTGCTTCCTGGTAATCTTCCCCCTTCCCGTCTCCCTCTCTTCCTCCATCTCTCCCTCCCGCTTTCTCCGCCCTTTTCTCCTCAATCACCCTCTTCTCGACCTCTCTACCTCCTATCCGCCCTTTCCGTCCTCTCTCCCTCCTCTCAACCTACCTTCTCACCACCACTCTCATTACCTACTGTCCACCTTTCCATTCCCCCATCTCCCTTTTCCATCCCAGTTCCTATTCTTTGTGTCTAAAACAATATACAACCTCCACTATATAACTACAAGACTGTTTTCCTTTGCTTTCATTGTATCATACTGAGTTAACCCCTTAACGTCCTGTTAACCACTATATTATTTACATCTATCAATAAACAGACAGACAGACACACAGATAGACAGGTAAAACAGTGAAAAAGAACTATACTGGACAGTGGTATGTTGTGTATTTGGTTGTATAATCGCTGCCTGCAGGCGTTACCCTGTGCTGGTCATTAGGGCCCAAAGCCACTCCAGAACCCACGGCTAGCGCCAAACCGACCAAGCCACCACAGCGCCTCACCAGTCTCCTACTTCCCCTTTTTCTCTAGTCAACCTGCACCCCCTCCATGCCCCTTCTCTCCCCTTCCTTCCCAGTTCTTCCCTCCCTCCCTCCGTACCTCCCCTTTCTCTCCGACCCACTTCCATCCCTCCATACCCCATCTCTCCAAGCCTTCCTCCTTTCTCAGCCTACCCCTCCCTCTTTCCTCCCGACCCCAACGCCTTCTCCCTTCCTTCCTCCTGCCTCCTCGTACCCCCGCCCCCCTTCCCCTGCCCTGCTGTCACCGGTGTGGCTGGCACTGTGACTCTCTTAGTGCCACTGTGAGGGCCACGCCACTCACTGCCACCACCCCACCCCTCCGCCACGACCCGCCCGACCGTCAGCCCTCACACCCCCGCACGTCCACCTCCCCTTCACCCTAACGCCTCAGTCTCGCCATCTTCACACACCTGTCTCTCCACCCGAACACCTCCGTCTCTCCATTTTCGAACACCTGTCTCTCCATCCTAACGCCTCCGTCTCTCCATCTCCCCTCACCTGTCTCTCCACCTTAACGCCTCCGTTTCTACATTTTTGCACACCTGTCTCTCCACCCTAACGCCTCCGTCTCTCCATCTTCCCACACCTGTCTCTCCACCCTAACGCCACCGTCTCTCCATTTTTTCACATCTGTCTCTCCACCTCCATTACATTCGTCTCTCCACCCTCATACCTCCGTCTCTCCACCCTTATACCTCCGTCTCTCCACCCTCATACCTCCGTCTCTCTACCCTCAAAACTGTCTCTCCACCCTCATACCTCAGTCTCTCCACCCTCATTCCTCTGTCCCGCCACCCATGTGTGCCCCCGTGATCACCATCCCACCCGTCCACTCTCCATTCCGCCCATCCATCCACATACAGTCATCTCCCCGTCCACGCACGTCCGTCTCTCTCCAGCCTCACACCCCACCCAGTACAGGGGTTATTGCGTGTCGCCGCCTACCCTTTCACTACAACAGGTCACCCCCGGAAGCTGAGTAAAGCTGTGCGTCGGTAGCAAGAACAAAGGGAGGACCACGTACTGAAAGGGTTAAGCAGTGTTGTCGTCAGCACAGGAGGCTTCGTTGCACCTCACACTTAGCCGATTTATTCTGCAGAGTTCACCTGTATATTATCTTGTATGTTATTTATTTATTTATTTATCTACTTATTATTTTGCATCAGTAACGTATAAGAGGATGGTAACTGATTGGCAAAGACGACATTATTATTATTATTATTATTATTATCATCATCATCATCGTTGCTCATTCTAACTCAATAGTGATTTTACGGACTAGAGGTGCTAAATCTAATCTTCACGACCTGATACCTCCCTTTAGTTAAAAAAAATAATAATAATAATCTGGAGATAGCAAGAACAATGAAAAAAAAAAGTCATCGTTTTGAAATGAGGTGTATCAACAAATCGTCAAGCAGAGATGTGTTACGAATCTCCTAACCCAACATTCATCTTCTGTATCAGTTTCAGTCTAATCACTGTTATTTACCTGTTATCTACCTAAGCCATATCCATCTCTAAGTCATTCTGCTTTTAATCCGTTAAGCTATCATCAGTCTGTTTTATCTCCCCTCCATACCTTGCTTCACTGTACCTTCTGAAACCACTCTTCTTCATCATTTTGTGTTTTTCTTATTATTTCTCCATACGTATGGCATTTCCTCTACCAGTTCCGTATCTTTAGTCTTTATTTATTTCTACTCCCTAAGTCTTATCAGTTCTGCATTTCTTTTTGTTCCCTGTAATCAGTGTTGTAAATGCCTGTTATCCTACTAACTTCGCATTTTAAGTCTTTATGTCACTATATGTCTTATCGGATCAATATTTATCTCTCCCATCACCTCTATAATTATTTCTCACATTGTTCTCACTTTCTTGTTCGTTTAATTATCATTCATTCCCTATTTAATTTTGTCCGTGATATTCTCTGTGCGCTTTCCTTTATAAAATTTTCGTAGTCAGGTTTTATCCCTGTTAACGGCATAATTTTAAATCGTTATCTCTGGTGCTAATATATTTCCTTTACTCTTATTTTACCTTCACTTTCATCGCCTTTTCCTGTGATATTTATTATTACAGCCAACCCCTTTCTTCATCAGTTTTTCAAGTTTCTCTTCTAAATACCTGTCATCATTTTTTAATCCCTCATCTCCCTCGCCATCATTTTTTACATTACATCTTTCATTTTCTCTCTTCGTCTGTCTTTCACTGTATTTCATTTCTCTTTCAACATCACACACTCTTTCCCTTGTTTATCATTTCTCTCATTCCTCTATCAACATCACACACTCTTTCCCTTTTCATTTCTACTCCCTTCCCCATCCCCTTTTGCAAAATTAAAATTCACTCTTACTCCTCATCACCATTTTCATATCCTTTATCATCCATCTCTCTAATCTCCCTCAATCTCTCTAATCTTCCTCACTCTCTCTAATGTCCCTACCCCATCGTGATCCGCGTACAAGTGATTTTCTAAGTCCAGTGATCCATTGCGTGTTTAAGTTAACGTCAGTCCTAAATTACAATATCCCTCTCGTGTAGTGAACTAATTAGTGTGTTAATAATAAAGTTCTTGTGACGTGAGTTTTTCAGGTGGAAGAATTTTAATTAGAAAAAAAAAAAGACTGGGTTGTGGTATAAATAAAAGAGAAGTTACGTGAAAAGTAAAAATAAGAAAATAATACTGGATTGGATATAACTCGTGATTTTTACTAATATACGTAAAAAGTGAAAATTGGCGAAGTTAAAATTGGCAAAAACCAGAGAAAGGTTTGTACCTGTTGTGGCACTAATTAAGACTGTGATACCTGGACACCTTATTGGACGCTGGCTGGCAGGTAAGTTAATTAAGGATTTACCTGTGTTTACCTTTATGTCCAGGCTTTGCTTCCGTGTGGTATTTCATTTGGTGGAGATTTTCTGGTTATTATTTCGTCTCTCTCTCTCTCTCTCTCTCTCTCTCGCTTCCTTGTTTCCCTTTTCTCCCCTCGTCTCATTATGCTTTCATGTCTTCCATCCCTCCCTTCCCCCTCCATCGCTCCTTCCTTCTCTCCCTCTCTCCTTAGACTCTCTTCCTCCTCCCGTCTGTCTCCCTCCATCCGTCCCTCCTTCCATCCTCCTCCTCCTCCTGCCCCCCTTGCCTCTCTTCCTCTCTCCTTCCTCCAATTCTTCCTCCTCCCATCTCTCCTCTCCCTCCCTCCTTTACTCCTCCTTCTTCCTTCCTCCTGTCTCTTCCTTCCCTCCATCCTGTTATCTCTCCCCCCCTCTCTCCTATCCGTGCCTTCCTTCTCTCACTTCTCTTCCTCCTTTCCGTCTTCTCTTCCTTCTCTCCCTCTCCAACTCCGTACTTCTCTTTCATCTTCCCTCTCTTTCTCCCTCCGTCTTCCTCCCCCTTTCTCCTGCCTTCCCTCCCTCCCTTGGCTCCCTTCAACACGTGGGTCCCCAAACATCGTAATCTCCCTAGAGGCCTCTCTCTCTCTCTCTCTCTCTCTCTCTCTCTCTCTCTCTCTATTTGTTTCTACCTTCTTTCTCCCTCTATTCCTCTGCCAGTTTAATCAAGAACGTTTTTATTGTTCTCTATTCCTTCCTTCTCTTCTTCCTTCCTTTCTTCCTTCAATTTCATCTGGCTTTTATCTTTCCTCATTTCCTTCCCTTATCACACTCTCTCTCAGTCCCCCTTTGTTCTCTCGTTCTTATCGCCCCCTCTCTCTCTCTCTCTCTCTCAATAACCCTCCCTGATCCCACTTCTCTTTCTCCCCCTTCTTTTGTCAATACCTTCAGCTCTCTCTCCTCATTAAGCCACTCTTTCTCTTTTTCTCCCTTTCTTGTTGTCTTTCACTCTTTCTCCTTCAGTTTATTCGTACTCTTCCTCTCATGCTCTTGTTCTGTTCTCAATTTGTTCTCTTTACATTCTTCCCATTTCCATTTATTCTCTCTCTCTCTCCTTATCTCCCTCCCCCTTTTTCCTCACCCTCTTTTTTTTCTTCTTCTACCCTCCTTACTTCCTTCTTTCCTCTCTCCCTCCCTCCTAAGCTCCCTGTTCCTCCCTTCCTCCGTGGCTGCCCTTCCATTCTCATTCTCTCCCTCCCTCCCACTCTCCCTCTCCCTGTTTCCTCCCTGCCTCCGTGGCTTCTTCCCTTCTCTCTCTCCCTTCCTCCTACCCTCCCTCCCTCCCTTCTTCCGCGGCTCCCAGAAGAAAGAATGTGAGCGTTTAGGAAGAATGAGCGTTGAGGGAGAGATAGCAGCGAGGGAGAATATGTGGCCAGGGAGAGATCTTACCTCCCTACCTCCCTTTACTGCCATATTTCGTACCCCTAACACTGGACATGGGAGGAAGGGAGGGAGAGGGAAGGTATGGAGGGGAAACAGGGAAGGAGACGGAAGCAGGAGGGAGATAGGGAAGGAAGACGGAAGTAGGGAGGGAGATGGAAGGGAGAGGTAGGGAGAAAAGGAGAAAGCGGAAGCAGGGAGGAAGAGAGGAAAGGTGGAGGTACGTAGAGGAAAGAGAGAGAGAGAGAGAGAGAGAGAGAGAGAGAGAGAGAGAGAGAGAGAGAGAGAACTGAGACAGGCAGGGAGAAAGGGAGGGAGGTACGGAGAAAGGTCAGGGTAGGTAGGGAGTTTAAGAAAAAGATAAGAAGGGAGGAAATGAGGGAAAATGAAGGAGAAGGAAGAAAGGCAAATGATGTGGAAAGAAAGAAGGAAGGAGAGGAGGAAGGAAAGAAAAAGAACAGGGGATAAGAGGGAGGAGGAGAAAGTGCAATGGAGAGGAAAGTCAAATGGGAGGGAAAAAATAAAGACGAGAGGTATAAGAAGGAAGGGAAACGAAGGAGAAGGGAAGAAAAGAAGAGGGGAGAGGAGAGGAGAAGGGAGGAGAGAGGAGAGGACAAGGGAGGGGCGAGAAGAGGAGGATGAGGAGGAAAAAATAGGGAACGTGGGAGGAAGACAGCAGAGGAAAGGGGAATGATGGGAAAGAGGATCAGATGAGAGAACAAGAGGGTACGAAGAGGGGAAGAGGAGGAGGAGGAGGAGGAGGAGGAGGAGGAGGAGGAGGAGGAGGAGGAGGAGGAGGAGGAAAGCAAACAGCAACAAATTTACCATCGTTTCAAGGCAGTTTGTTTTAGAGTAGGCTATAACTGTAACATCAATCCTACAAGACTGAAATAACGGGTCGTATGCTATGTGGCTCTTCAGATTTCTTAATATATTTCCTTCAGCGATTTAATTAGCATATTACACTTCAATATGGCTTCTACTTACTGATGAAAAATAGTCGAAGTTAATACATAAATAGCATACCACAGTGTTATGGTATAATCGCTAAGGAAGAGGTGCTAGGAGGATTATATCACCTTGAATACGGTCCAAGGAGGCTCCCCCCCACCCACCAATCCCCCCAGCAGAAGTCGGCAGGGAAAACTAAAACGTCTGCCTAATTACGAGAACACTTTGCTAATATTTATGCATTCTTTTCCCTCACATCTGTAAATTAGAGACATGTATTGCATTTCCTATAAATTTTTTTCGTGCCTTTTTCGATATTTATAGTGTTTTCCTCAATCTTGTCGTTTATTTTATTTATTTATCTCTTTTTACCGGAGGGTGTAGTGGGGGGGGGGAGCCTTCTTCTTTTCCTATCCTTTTACCACACACGTTGGTTTCATTTTTTTTTCTAGTGGCAGTTCTTCCTCTCCCTTTCCAAAAAATTACCTCCTTTTTGAGCCAACAGATCCCTTTTTATCTGTGCTTCCTATGTATGGAAAAACAGCCATGGAAATTTAACAGGAAAGGGGGAATGGAGTGTCGTAAAATACATGGGAAAATAGAAGCAAGTTACCAATAGTCGCTTAACGAGAGGCTGAAGGGGATGAAAATGGAGAGGGAGAGGGAAGAGGAGGATGGGAAATGGGAATACAAAATCAGAGAGGAAAGGGAGTGTAGAGAAAAAAGGGATAGAAAGGGTGGGGAGGGGAGGGGAGAGAGAGAGAGAGAGAGAGAGAGAGAGAGAGAGAGAGAGAGAGAGAGAGACAAAACACCGGCACGGAAGAAAATGAGAGAGGAAGAGAACGAAGCATAAAAACGAAGAAGGAATAAAAAAAAATGAAAACATGAAAAAGAAAAGAAAAAATTGAAAGGAAAGAACGAAGCAAGAGAACAGGAAGAGTTACACCTGCACTCAAAAAAAAAAAAAAAAAAAAAAAAAAAAAAGAAGAAGAAGAATGTTTATTGGCGATACAAAAACTTTTCCAAACGTCGGCATAATTTTTCCATATAAACACGGTACTGTGATGGGAAGGAAAAAGTGAGAGAAAGGTGGGGAAAAGAGAAAGTGGAAGAAAGGAGGAAAGAGGAAAAGCGGAAAGAGGACAAAGGGGGAGATAGAAGGAAAGAGGAGGACGAAAAAGGGAGAGACAGCCGAGGGAAAAAAGGAAAAGAAATGGGGAAAGGAAAGGAGAGGAATGCTAAGGAAAGATGGGAGAAGGGAAAGAAATTGATAAAACAAAGGGGAAGAGAGGAGAGAAAATGGAAGAACGAAGGAAAAGAGAAGGAGGGAAAGAAGGAAGAGAAAAAGACAAAGAAAAGAGAAAAGGAGAGAAAGAAGAGAGAGTGGAGAGAGAAGGGAGGGAAAGAGGGGAGCAGTTTGCCCCAGGCCTCACGTTTCCTCGTCTCTCCCTAATATTCTCTCTCTCTCTCTCTCTCTCTCTCACACACACACACACACACACACACACACACACACACACACACACACACACAGAAAGAGAGAGAGAGAGAGAGAGAGAGAGAGAGAGAGAGAGAGATTTCTCATCTTTCCCTCTCCTTGACTTCTCTTCCCTACGGCAATATTCGTAGTTACGCTGACGGGGCAGAGAGGGGGAGAGGGGGAGGGAAAGAGGAGGGAAAAGGGGAGGGAGACAGAGAGAGAGAGAGAGAGAGAGAGAGGATTGATGGGGGAAGAGGGAGAATGGATAGGGAGATGGAGGAGGAGGAAGAGGGGATGATGCCTAAGTTCTCTCCTCTTCTCACTCTTTCATTCCTCCATCCTTTAAATTCTTCTCTCCCTTTAACTCTTCCATCTTTATTTATATTCCTCGTTTCAAATCTTTTTATTTTTAGTTCATTTTCATTTGTTTTCGTCTCATCTCTTTTCTTCGTTTCCCTTCATCTCCTTCTATCCTATTGTCTTTCCCTCCCATCCTTTCCTTTTCCTCGTCACTCTCATATTTTCCTCATCTTCTTTCTTCTTCATCGTAATATCTCCCTTTCATTCCTATCTTTTTTTTTCTTCCTTCCCATTTACCCGACAGTTTCTTTTTCTCTTCCTCCAATATTCTTTTCCACACTTTGCTTCTTTCCTCATTCTTTCCTCTTATTCCTATCACTCCCCACTTATTTCTTATTTTCTCTACTCCCTATTTGCTCTTATTTTTTCCACTATCCATTTTCTTCTTACTTCTTCCATTCCCTATTTTTTGGTTTTCCTTCTTATTTTATCTTTTCCTCTTCCTCGAATTCCTCCCCTCCCCACTCCTTCCATCCCCCCCACTCCTTCCATCCCTCCCACTCCTTCCACGCCCTCTCCATCCATCCCCCCACCCATATCTCACGCCACATTTTCTCAGTATGTTCCCTTTGTTCACAGCTACCATTTTCTGTCTCCATCCCTTGACCTTTCTTCCTTCCTTCCTCCCCTCCTCATTTCCTTCTTCCTTCCTCTCTCCTTCCCATTCCCCTTCCCCTCCTCTACTTACATTCTTCCTCTCCTTTTTTCCCTTCCTTCATCCCTCCCCTTCCCATATTCACCCGCTTCCTTTCTTTACATTCTTTCTCTTCTTGTCTCATGTTTCTCCTTCCTCTTCTCCCCAGTTTTTCCTCCCTGACATCCTCCTTTCTTCACTCTCTCTCCCTTCCTTCATCTTTCTCTCTCTCTCTCTCTCTCTTTCTCTCCTTATATCTTTCTTCTCTCCACGTTCGCCCCCATTTTTCCCCTTCCTTTCATTCTTCCTCGTTGCCTCCCTCCCTTACTTTCTCCCTATTCTCTCTTACTCTCCCTCCCACTCCTCATGCCCATAATTTTTCCCCATTATCTCTCTCTCTCTCTCTCTCCCCCACCTCTTCCCGCCACACCTTTGGACAGAACGTGACCTAAGTTGAAACAGGTCAGACTTTGCACACACTCGAAGTTTTTCCTCTCTCTCTCTCTCTCTCTCTCTCTCAGGATGCAGTACGATTTCTTTCTTGCTCCCCCCTCCCTCCTCCTGATCATCTGCGACCCTCCTTTTTCCTCCTTTTCCCTCCACAACATCTTACTCTTTCCCTCTCCCCTTCCCTTCCTCCCTCTCACTTTTCCTTTCCTTCTTCCCTCCCTCTTTCCCTTCCCCATGTTATGCTTTCCTACCCCTTTTCGTACTCTTCCTCCATTCCCCTCCCCTCTCCTCAATTTCTTTCCCTTCGTCTTCCTACTTCCTCCTCATTTTCTCTCTTCCTCATCTCCCCATCTTTTTTCCCTATCATCCCTTTTTCCCTCACTACTCTCCTGTTTCCCACCACACCTCTGGACCGAACGTGACCTAAGCCGAAACAGAGACCAAACTTTTGCACACTCGCCTTGCCTTAGCCGTTGCGTATGGGGCTGGTCTTCCCCCACCCCTCACTCTTTTTTTTTTTGGGGGGGGGGCCTTAGTAGTCTAGCTGCCTGTCAATCAATCCTTCCTTACATATATTTATCATCATCATCATCATCATCATCAAAACTACAGTATCACCATCACCATTACCACCGTCATTAAAAGCAGTATCATCACCAGCTTTGTCAATATATCAATCATCATCATCATATTTCTAATCATCAGCAAAAAGAGATCATCAAAATTCCATACGCCATCATCAGTCAGCATTAATATTACCATCATCACCATCATCCGTCCATGCGCATCCGGAGAAAAATAATCAAAAAGTACTGATGTCATAAGTCCTCAAGTTTCAAAAAAAATAAAAAATAAAAAAAAGCGCTATAATTCAGTACATGAAATTCCACACGTAAAAACTAACTTCCTTTATTACTTTTTTGCTGTAATATACATACTAAGGATTCTGTTCTAGCACTTAACAGAGTTTTAAATTTTGTTAAGAGTAATCCTACCGGCCCGAGGATAAAGTAACAAAATACCTGTCTGTTACCGTATATTTCTCTCTCTCTCTCTCTCTCTCTCTCTCTCTCTCGTGTGCTACAAAAAGGAACGCTCTATGCATAAAAGAAAATGTAAATATCCAATGTTGATTTTCAAGGGGAACATTTATTTTTAGCTGATGCCTTGTTTATCGTAGAAGCCTCTGTTTGTATTACGCGCTGCTCGCTTGTTTGCCGGAAAAAAAAAAGAAGAAAAAAAAAGAAAAACGAGCCCGAGCGAAGTGTAAAGAGACAGGTATGAAGCATTCCCTATTTATTCATTTATTTTTTTTCAACAGGACGATGTATTCTTTATAATTATTTAGGTGAATTAACTCACCTTAGGATGGACGTCAGGTTAGAAAAATGCCAAAAACAATTTATTTTTTCTCGATATTCCTATGCGGTTTTTGTCAGCTTACGGGGAAAAAGCTCGTAGTGATGAGGTTAGTTTTCCATCCATCCATTGCCAGACGCCATATATCCCAAACGGGGTGGTCAAGGGCTTAGAGTTAATTGTTTTACAGGGAGGGGCACCAATCCTCCACCAACCCCACTTGACACGTAGGTTAGTTTTATTACCTGAAATTAATAAACTATCCCTTTATTATCAGCTTTATTGGTCACTGTCTTCGTCTATGTTATCGGGAGTTACAGCATCGTTATCTTACCTGTCAACTGGTCATCTTAAAGGTCATGGTTGTTTGGACGTGTAGGCCCACCCAATTTTTTTTTTTCTCAAACTTGTTCAAAATAATACCGAGAACGTGGGTTTTCACATCAATCTCCCTCTCTCGCTCTCTCTCTCTCTCTCTCTCTCTCTCTCTCTCTCACACACACACACACACACACACACACACACACACACACACACACACAAACCCTCTACGGTCCCAACTAAGTGGTCCGGCCCTAATAAAAACAGATGGCCTTCATCTATTTATATAAGTAAATGGAAAGACAGGCCAACAACAAGGCTCTCCCCCACCCTCCAAACCTTCCGGCAATTTGTAGGATCATGTTAATAATAATAATAATAATAATAATAATAATAATAAAAACAACAACAACAATAATAATAATAATAATAACAATTATCATCCCCTATCATCCATCTTTTCCTCTCTCGTCTTTTCCCAATTCTTTCTTTAGTCTTTCCTACAGCTCATTCACGCCCCCTTCCCCCCCCTCTCTCTCTCTCCATAGCCCCCTTCTCTCTCCCCTCCCTCCTATCGTCCTCCCCTTATAACTGAACAGTACATTTACAAGCGAACGAAAGCAAGTGAAAATTCCCCCTTAGAACATGGTACCCTTGCCTTATACCTTCGCTAATATTTCAGAGTGGATGGGACACGCCAGATGAGAGAGGGAGAGCTGAGCAAACACAATGGCCTTCTTTCTTTCTTTCATTCTTTTTCTCTCTTTTTTTGTTGCTTTGTGTAGCCACTGCTGACATTTTTTTGGAATTAAGAGATGGGTGACGGCTCTCTCTCTCTCTCTCTCTCTCTCTCTCTCTCTCTCTCTCTCTCTCTCTCTCTCTATCCATCCATCCATCCTACAGTTTATACCCCAATCAATTCCTCCCTTCCAATCGTCCATCCATCCATTTCATTCCTTTCCAGTTCCTTCTCCTTTCTCCCTTCTTTCCATCCATCCATCCATTCACTTATCCATCATACCATTCTCTCATCCACCAGTCCATCTATCCATCCATCTACTGATCTATCCACCCATCTACTCATCCACCCACTCATCTATCCATCTGCCAATACATCCCGAACCTATCATCCATCCATCCATCCATCCATCCATTCGTCGCCTAGGAAGTCTGTCAATCAGTCCCTCCTTCCACCCGTACTTATTAAGGGTGAGAGATGCGAAGGAGTTGAAAGAAAGAAGGAAGGAAGGAAGGAAGGATGGAAGGAAGGAAGGAAGGTAGGAAAGAAGGAAGGAAGGAAGGAGGGAAGGAAGGAAGGGAGGTAGGAAGGAAGGACAGAAGGGGAAGGGAAGGGAAGGGAATAAAGGGAAAGAAAGGATACGAAAGGTAGAGGGAAGGGAAGGGAAGGGAAGGGAAGGAAAGGAAAGGAGAGGGATGGAAGGAGGGAGAGATGGATGGAAGGGAAGGAAAGAAACTGTAATGAAGGGAAAAGAGATGGAAGGAGCGAATAGGGAAAGAAGAGATAAGAAGCGAAGTGAAGTGGAGTTAAGTTCAGAAGTGGAGTGAAGAAGTGAACTTAAGTGGAGAGAGGGAAGAGAAAAGGCGAGAGAGGAGTTAAAGCGAAAAAACTGAGAGAGAGAGAGAGAGAGAGAGAGAGAGAGAGAGAGAGAGAGAGAGAGAGTGGGGGGAGGGGTATATCGATGAAGAATTTTTGTATTGGGGGATGAGACACAGGGGGAGAGGAAGTGGACGGAAGGGAGAAAGGAGGGATGGAGGGAGGGTGGGAGGGAATATTGGGAAGAGGATAGGGGCAGGTATTGATGGGGAAGGCACTGAAGGGGGAGAGGGAAGAGCAGAGGGAAAGGGGAAGTGAGGGAGACCAGGAGGGGAGGGGAAGACAGCCTGGGGAAAGAAGGGAGGAGAGAGGGACGGACGGAGAGGGAGGAGAAGGAATAGGTAAAGGGGGAAGAAAGGGAGGTGAAGGAAGATGAAGAATAGATGAATATTAATTAAGAAATAGGGAGGAGGAAGGGGAGAGAGGAGGAAGGAAAGAGGATCAAAGAGGGAAGATGAAAGATGAAAATGAAGGAAGATAGACGGCAGAAGGAGAAAATACATAACAGGAGGGAGGAATGAAAGAAGGGAAAGTGGAAAATGAAAAAGGAGAAAAGATATGATGAGCCGAATATGAAAGAGGAAGGTGACTGGAAGAAAAGGAAGAGAATATATATATAAAAAAAAATATAGGGGTGGAAAAGAGTTAGGGAATATAGAAGAGAAGATAAAAGCGTGAAAAACAGAAAAGGAAGAGAGAGAGAGAGAGAGAGAGAGAGAGAGAGAGAGAGAGAGAGAGAGAGAGAGAGAGAGAGTGGGTTTAGGTTGATTATTAAGTCAGCGGCTGTGGGTGCGAGACCGTGTGGTAATGAATAGTGATCACCCCACCACAACAACCATTACTACCACACCTACCACTACCACCATCACTATCACTACCATCACCACTACCACTATCACCACCATCACCATCACTGTCACTACCACCATCACTATCACTACCACCACCACCACTATCACTACCATCACCATCACTGTCACTACCACCATCACTATTACTACCACTACTAGCACCACCATTACCAGAATCATGATCTACCCCTCTGTTACCATTACTACCACTATAACCACTATCACTACCACTGTCACCATACTACCACTCACAATCACTTTCACTACTACTACCTCCCTACCACAATCACTATTACTACTACTACAACTACTACTACTACTGCAACTACTACTACCATAATCGCTACCTCAACTACTACCACCAGAATTACTACTATGTTGCCAATATCTGTTTCACTACCACATTGGCTACCATTATAAATATCATGTCTAGTCACTACCATATTACCAGAATTACCATCACCACAACTACTACTACTACTACTATTATCATTAAAACTACCATCATTACCTCAATTAACATCACCAAACATCCACCGTCTCCACAACCATCATCATCACAACCACCACCACTACTACAAACGCCCTCCATCCACACCACAACTACCAACATCCGCCACCCATACCACAACTACCAACATCCACCACCATCACCACAACTACCAACATCGACCACCACCAGCACAAACAACTACCAACTTCCACCACCATCACCACAACTACCACCATCCACCACCATCACCACAACTACCAACTTCCACCACCATCACCACAACTACCACCATCACCACAACTACCACCATCCACCACCATCACCACAACTACCACCATCCAACCTCAATATTTCCCCTCTTTTCTCACCTTACCTATTAGCTTCCTTCCCCCCAACCCTCCTTCTCCCTCCTTCCCTCCCTCTCCCCTCCTCCTCTCCCTCTCCCCCTCACCTCGCTTCATTTGTCTCTCTCTCCTCTCACCTTCTTTCTCTTCTCCATTCTCTCTCTCTCTCTCATTCCTTCACATTATTTTCTCTTCTTGAATTCCTCCTTATTTTATATTCTAAGATGAGGAAAAGGAATGAAAGAAAAAAAGGTGAATAAGAGACCACAGGAAAAGAGAATTAAAGAGAGGAATGGAAAAAGAGGAGAAACAGAAGGAAAGACTAGAAAAGAAATATATAGAAGGAAATATCTGAAAAAAAAAAAAAGTATGATTAGTGAAGGAAAAAATGGGAAATAGGGAAAGGAGAAGAAAACGAAAGATGAGAAGAAAGACATGAAGAGGAGAAGACGAAACAATGAGGGGGAAAAAAGAAGGAACTTGTGAAAGGAAGGGAAACACTGAAGATAGGGATGTGAGGAAAAAGGAAGGGAGAGAGAACTTAAGAAGGAGTGGAAGAAAGGAGAAAGAGAGGGAACCGAAACGAGGAAGAGGGCAAAGAGAAAGACGATATGACAGAGGAAAGAGGACAAGAAGAGGGAGACACAGGAAGATAAGAAGAGTGAGAAGAGAAGCGGGAAAAAAAAAAGAGGTGAAGAGAGAAAATGGGAGGTGAAGAGAAAGGAAAGTAGGAGGAGAGACTCTGAGGAAGGAAGGAAGGAAGGAGAGAGGTGGAAGAAACGTGACAGAAAATGAGGAAAGAGGAAGAAACGAGAGAGAGAGAGAGAGAGAGAGAGAGAGAGAGAGAGAGAGAGAGAGAGAGAGAGAGAGAGAGAGAGAGAGAGAGAGAGAGAGAGAGAGAGAGAGAGAGAGAGAGAGAGAGAGAGAGGAGAATAGGAAGACAGAAAAAGAGAGGTGAAGAGCAAGATGAACAAAAAGACAGACTAGAAAAAGAGAAGATGACGGGAAGAGGGGGGACAGAGAGTGAAATGAAAAAAAGTGAGGATGAACACAAAGAAGAGGAGAAGAGAGGAGAGGAGAGGAGAGAGGGATTTAAGTGAAGAAAAGCAAGGAGGAACACAGAGGAGAGGAGAGGAGGGGAGAGGAGAGGAGAGGAGAGGAGGGAGGTAAAGATGGAGGAAGAACCAGCTGTTGCTTTGCTTCTATTTTTACACCACCAACTACCTCTACTGCTACCTGTACTACTGCTACCTGTGCTACTGCTATCTCTGCTACTTCCACTGCCAATGTTCTACTACTGCGTTCACCCTTACTACTGTTTTCTCTTCCTGCTACAAATACTGCTACATGTACTACTATTACCGCTGCAACCTACAGCTACAAGTGCCATGTCCAAACGTCTCGGTAACGCTCGTGGTAATGCAGTACTTTCTAAACATCTTAACACAGCAAGCTAACACATTCTAACCTAGCACATTCTACGTAACATGAACACTCTCGATGTCACAAGGTAGCACAACGCACTGCAGGTACTTCTAACACTCAAGGTATAGTACACAGAAATATAACACCAAAAACGAAGAAGAGTAAGAATTGTTCAAGGTAATATAACACACTCTATTTAACAATCTCATAGGCTACATCACACTTACAAAAAGGCACTCATGGTAACATTAGCAAAACACACTAACGTAACACACACTGGCATCGTTAACACATAATCAACAGTCAATATAACACAGAAAATAACACTAAATAACGTAACGCACTCTACTGGTGACATAACGCACTCTAGACAATATCACAACACTCATTAAGGAGGAGATGCCAGGGATACGAATGTCTGAAGGACGATTTGCGTTGACTTGAGAATGTAGGAATGTGGAGAGAGAGAGAGAGAGAGAGAGAGAACGGAGTATCGAGGAAGGGAGAGAGAAGAAAGGGGAAGTAACAGAGGATGAGATTGAGACCAAGGAAATGAAGTGGAAGACAAAGATGGATGAGAAAGAAAATAAGAAAAAGGAAAGATACAGGGAAAGACAAAAAAAAAAAAAAAACAGGAAACGAGTGAGGAGAAGGTACTTTGAGAAACTAAACGAGTCGAGAGAGAGAGAGACTAAAGTAATTGTTAGACACCAGGATGCACTTGTGGATGACCTCATGCATATTAAGATAAACAAATAAGAAAATTGTGTTAAGTAATGCAACTTAAAATACACTTACCACACACACACACACACACACACATTTTCATACTCAATCTCTTGCACGCTTCCCTCCCGTCTCTGTCATACATTTTCTCTCCCTAAAATTTCATATTCGTTCATTCCTTCACTCTCTCTCTCTCTCTCTCTCTCTCTCTCTCTCTCTCTCTCTCTCTCTCTCTCTCGTTTCCTACTCTTTCTTTTTGTCGTTCTTTGTATCTTTCCTTTCTTTTCTTCTCTCTCTCTCTCTCATCCATCTTTGTCTTTCACTTCACTTCCTTGGCCTCAGTCTCATCCTCTTTATTTTCATTTACTTCCCCTTTCTTCCCTCTCCCTCGGTACCCCTTTCTCTCCTCTCACCTCTTCCTCTCTCTCTCTCTCTCTCTCTCTCTCTCTCTCTCTCTCTTACTTCGCTCAGCAAGTTGGTTATGACATGAACAAGCCAGACGTGATCCTTGAAATGCCACTGAGAGAGAGAGAGAGAGAGAGAGAGAGAGAGAGTCCGCATAATAGAGCTACCAATGTCGACAGTACAGTAGTTAATTAAAGGTAACAACAGGTAACAACACACCTGTCCAATCACTAACACACCTCAGTTACGAGAGTACCTTAATTACGGTGAATGTCAGTCAGGTGTACTAAATGTTCATATTCCAGAGGGCTTATTAATAAAGTGTGTGTGTGTGTGTGTGTGTGTGTGTGTGTGTGTGTGTGTGTGTGTGTGTGTGTGTGTGTGTGTGTGTGTGTGTGTGTGTGTGTGTGTGTGTGTGTGTGTGTGTGTGTGTGTGTGTGAGAGAGAGAGAGAGAGAGAGAGAGAGAGAGAGAGAGAGAGAGAGACCTACTTGCATAAATTACAAATTTCCTCACCTCGCTATCCTTCACCTTCTCGACTTTTCCTTCCTCTCACCTAAATTCAAACATAAAGGCAGAATTTGTGTATGAGAAGCAGAATGTTTTTCCTTTCAACACGATTCTTCCGCACTATACAATAACAACGAATGAAAGTTCAAACAGCACAGTCTGCAGAAGTTATCTAATTGTAAGAACCATATAAGTGCATACTTCTGACTGCTTCAATTTAATAATGTTGAACTAATCTGCTGTTGTACTATACATTCAAAGTGACGCTTTCAATAACAATGCTTTGCGTAAATGTAAGAAGAAATATTTAGCTATCACAGTGGTTCTGACCAGCAACCTGGT
>NC_136977.1:7812157-7834657 GCF_032717465.1 Coenobita brevimanus | reverse complement strand
GTGGATAGGGCGAGTGAGTGAGTGAGTGAGGAGCTATTGGTTAAATGAATATTGTGAGGGATCAAATAGACAGGAAGTGGACAGATAAATCAAGTGAATGGATAAACAGATTGCCAGTGGACAGAGTGAGTGGATGGACAAAGAGTGAGTGGATGAACGGAGAGACCGGGTAGACAGCGATTGGAATGACAGAAAGAGTGAGTGGATGATAGACAGAGTGAGTGATGGACATCCAGTAACAGAATAAATAGAGTGAGTGAGGGAACTGAGCGAGCAGACACACAAAGTGAGTGACTGGATAGTGAGTAGACTGATAAAGAGAAAATTAAGATAGACAGACGAGTGAGTGAGTGAGTAGGTGAGTGGATGGATAAGCGGCCTTGCAAGAGAAATATTCAACTATGACCCAAACAACAACCTCTACCCTCCCACCCCTCCTCCCACTCACTCCCCTCGCCCACACTTTCCTTCCTTCCCTCCCTCCCTCCCACCCACCAGGACCTGTTTTCACTCGTGTGTGTGTGTGTGTGTGTGTGTGTGTGTGTGTGTGTGTGTGTACAGGCATGGATATACAGTATGTATGAATGCATATACGTATGATATGCATGGAGGTACGTATTGGCGTCTGGTTAAGGTTTGTTATAATGATACTAATAGCAGTAGTAGTAGTAGTAGTAGTAGTAATAATAGTAGTAGTAGTAGTAGTAGTAATAGTAGTAGTAGTAGTAGTTGTAGTAGTAATAGTGGTAGTGGTAGTAATAGTGGCAGTAGTAGTACTAGTGGTAGTTGTAGCAGTAGTAGTAGTAGTAGTAGCAGTAGTAATATTAGTAACAGTAATAGTAGTAACAGTAGTAGTAGTAGTAATAGTAGTAGTAATAGTAGTAGTAATAATAATAATAATAATAATAATAATAATAATAATAATAATAAAAATATAATAATAATAATAATAATAATAATAATAACAATAATAATAATAATAATAATAATAATAATAATTATTATTATTATTATAACAACAACTTGCCTAGCCCCGGGCTCCTATGCTCCTCATGGGGCAACACAGGATTAGATGATGGATGGATGGATGAATGGATGGATAAAAATAATAATAATAATAATAATAATAATAATAATAATGACACCAACAACAAAAGCTTTAAAAATACACTATCTGTCTGTGTATGCACGAACCTGTCTATCTGTGGGTTGTGTGTACATTTTTAAACGTGTACATCGTGTGCACATATATATATCAGCTGCTGCATAAGGGTTTGCATGACGCGTGTAAACAAACATGTGTACTTCGCTGCATGTATATAAGACAGTTTGTATGGATCTGTGCATTTGTGTGTATCAGTTTGCATGATAATATGTGTGCGTGTGTGTGTGTGTGCATTTAAATTTGGATATATCAATGTGTTTTCCTGTGTATGAGAGGCTGTATGTATGTCAAGGCATATGTCAAGTGTGTGTGTGTGTGTGTGTGTGTGTGTGTGTGTGTGTGTGTGTGTGTGTGTGTGTGTGTGTGAAGGTCGGCTGGGTGGCTGCACTAGGTGGTTCTCCCTACTACTCGTAGTGTATCATCATCTGTGCCGCTGTGAGGTGTGTGTGTAAGGCACTGACACACACACACACACACACACACACACACACACACACACACACACACACACAACAGCATAAGATCTCAAATTAGAATCGCTGAAAATACGACCCTTTTCTTCGGTTATTATTATTATTTTCCCATTCACTGAAAAAATACATTAAGAAAAAAAGTGAAGCACGGAATACCAAAAAAATAATAAATAAGAAAATAAACAGTATCGATAACAAATTAGCATCTTATTACTATTTATTGATGTTTACTGTTTTCTTGGTCTCGAGAGTAAAAATGAAAGTGTGAGAAAACGGGGCACAGGTGAAATGTAGAAAACGGGACAGAGGTGAAATGTGAAATCAAATCTGATGATGGCTTTGTGCTGGGATAGTGATGATGGTACTGGGGATAGTGATGTCTGTGTGGTGAAGATGAGGTGAGGTAGGATACTGAAGCAAAGAAAGTAGAACATCATGCAGTGCAGTGTGGTGTGGTGCGGCAGGGTATGGTGTGATGTGGTGTGGTGTGGGATGGGGTGGTGTGGTGTGGGATGGGGTGGTGTGGTGTGTTGTGGTGAGGTGTGATGCAGTAATGTGTGTCATGGAGTTCAGCTTGTGATGCGATGGTAGGGTGGTGTGCACGATAATGTGGTGTTGAATGACGTGGTGAAATTTTACGGGTCTGAGGATAAGTACTTCATGGGCAGTGATGGTGAAATGAAATGATGTTTATTACGAAGTCATTGCAGAGCGATATACAGAGAGAGAGAGAGAGAGAACAAAATCGCTCTTATTTCACGTATCTTTCTGAAACATGGACGAAGCTCTGAGATATATCCGCCATTCTGTCATTAAGAGTACAAATATTAGCCTTGGTATTTGTACATATAAGGTCACATATTGAGAGCTACCCTTTTTTTTTAAACCAGCTCCCTGATACTCAAACATAATTACGATCGATTCCTGGGAGAACAGTATTATTATTATTATTATTATTATTATTATTATTATTATTATTATCTGCAAGAAGGAAGTGACAAGGGAATACTCTATACTCTCTTTTCCTTGATCATCCTACAGAAAATAGCCATAAACTACGATATTTTTCCCATTAACTAATATTTGTTTTTTTTTCCTTTTTTTTATGTTTTTTTTTCCTTTTTTTTATATGACATGGCAAGACCCTGATCTATTTTTTCTTCATCCTTCCTGGAAAAACACCTCAGACTTACGACAGGGAAATGATCGTAAATTTGGTCGAGAATTTCCCCCCCGATTTAAAAAAAAAAAAAAAATAAAAATAAATCGGATGTCCCCAGAACGAGCAAAATTTTTCATCCATCGAACTCAAGAGGGACAATTTCTCTCTCTCTCTCTCTCTCTCTCTCTCTCTCTCTCTCTCTCTCTCTCTCAATGACGGTACATCTAGAGAAAGTATGTGTATGGTGGTGGGTATGGTGATATAGTGTACCGTGAAGTGTGTTACGGAGCATAGGATATTCAGATGTAGTGCAGATATGGTGATGTGATATGTTTTTGATGTTAAGCCATTTTTTTTTTATATGGTAATGTGTAGTTGTGGTGGGGTGATGTGTTTGGTAATGTTATTTTGGTGTGTGGTGTTATGGAGGTGTTTTATGGTGCTTAGTATGTGTTAAAGGTGGTGATGCTATAGTGATGTGGTAAGTACTGTGAAGCAATGGATGTGTGATGTTATGGGTGGGTGGTGTGATGAAAGTGATGTCGGTGTAGTGGTGAAGGTGTGGTGTACTTCGTATGTAGATTACCGGTATAGAAAGGTGATGTGGTGGTGTAGTGGTGTGTGCGTGTGGTAGTGTAGTGGTGTGTGTGGTGGCGCAGTGATGTTGTGATGTGATGGTGTACTGATGTGTGGTGACTGTGGTGATGTGGTGTAGTGATGTATGTGGTGATGTGATGATGTGTACTGTGATGAGGTGATGTTTATGTATGTGGTAATGTAGTGACGTATGTGGTGATGTTATCGCTGGGTGACGCGGGAAGAGTGAGGTTGAGGCCACGTGGAGAGAGTGATGCAAGTGTGGTGAACAATGCCCTTTAACCCCTTCAGCACGAGGACGTCTTGTTTCAATCACTCAACCACCAGACGAGCTTAAAAGACGCACCTCTAATTTTCAAGGCTTTAGTGGAGGCGACATCAAACCCATAAATAAATAAATAAAGCCCCTCAGGTTGAATAAAATCGTTTGGTGGTGGCAAAGAACACAAAAGGCATCATCGTACTGAAGGGGATAATACGTGAAGGTGAGAAGTGGTGATGTGACGGTGAAGAGCTGAATATGGTGATGTGACAGTGACGAGGTGAATATGGTGATGTGATGTAAGGAGTCGTAATGTATTCTCTATTTCATGTCGTAATATTCCTTTCATTCCTATTGATTTATACGCATTTCCTTCACCTTCTCCTCACCTTCATTCACATGCACTTACTCGCCTTCGTATCAAGTGTCGTGAGAAGGGTTCATAAAAACTAAAATTCTCCTTTTTCACTCACACACTCTCTCTTTCCTTGTTTTCTTCCTTTATTATCACACATACATACCCTTTATTACTAATGCTAATTTTCCTCCTTCCCAGCAAAGTTTGTTTCCTACTTATTCTTCTCTTGTCAATGTTTTTTTGTTTTTTTTCCCCTTTAGGTTCACCCTCCCTTTCCTCCATTTTCACACACACACTCTTCCGATCTAACCTTGATCCTTCTTTTGATACACAGTCTAATTTCCGTTTCTTGTTCCTCCTTCCACTTTTTCTTTTCGTTACTGTCCCTTAAGCCCATCCTCTCTTCATTCTTCCCCTCCACCTCCCTCATATCCCCAACCCCCCATTATCCCTGCTCCTCTAGCACCCCTCCATATCCCTCCCTCCTATCTCTCTCTTCATCTATTCCCTCATCTCCCCTCCCCCACCATTCCGTTTTCTTTCATCACTTTCTATTTTCTTCTTCCTCCATTATCCCCTCCGGCTAACATCCTTTTCCTAGTTTTTTTTTTTTTTTTTTTCCATTGGGTTAACCACTCTTTCATCATGGACTTCTTCCTCACACACCTTATCATATATTAGTAACTTCATCTTTCTTTCTACTTACCCTCTACTTTTCTCTACTTTCCCTACTTTCCTCCTCCTTTATTTCACGCCTTATTGTATCTTAATCGTATCATTGTTCCTCATTTCTCTCTCTCTCTCTCTCTCTCTCTCTCTCTCTTATCGTCATTTCGCAGTCCTTATGAATCTCATTTTCCTCCTCTTCCTCCTCACCTCATTGTCCTCCTCACACCACAGATCCTCCTCCTCCTCTATCACTCAACTATTCTCTCTCTCACTACAACTATTTCATTTCCATTCCTTTACACTTATCTCATCACTACTTCCTTGACTCTACTATTACACTACTCTCACTTCCTCCTACCGCTTCATTCCTTAAAGCTCTATCAATCTATTCACTTATTTCTACTTTTTTCTCCCTATTCAGCTCACCCACTTTCCATTACATCCTCATTCCTCCTTATTTATTGTTCTTCTGCTTCTCACCTTCAGCTCAATTTCTTAAGGCACTATTTAGATATTCACCTATTTTATTTCTTAGTATTTACCTTTTTCCTAATCAATTCACTCAGCATCCCATTACCTCCTCGTTCCTCCTCATTTATTATTTTCTCTCTCTCCTCTTGCTTCACCCCTTAAGGCCCTATCTTGTCTTATGCCCTCGGTACACTATTATCATTTAACTGTACCTTCACCTGACAGGCTACTAAACTCGCTACTTCCCTCCCTCCCTCCGTCTTTCTCTCCCTCCTTCCCTCCTAGACCGGTCCTCTCCCTACCTTTTGTCTCTACCTCTCCTCCTCCTCCTCCCCCTGTCCCATCTGGTCCTGTTCATCCTGTACATTTAGGGATCTGGTATTAAATTTGCTGGTTCTGTGCTGTATTAAAGGGGAAAACTGTAACTTGTAATTATCTGATTCAGTGAACCTCGTACAGTTGATAGGAAATAATCTGACCCTTCTCTCCAAACACCCGGCGCGTCTACTGTTTTGCCACACATCATTATTCTCAAATCCTTCCCTCCGATACTCGCTGTGGTCACTTGAAATATACACTATCTAAAACACACACACACACACACACACACACACACACACACACACACACACACACACACTAGGAAAACCGAATAAATCATCACTACATACAATATAAAGCTCTCCACTACCCCAACCGTTTATACTCTACAGTTCTCATATCCCACGCTCCAGTACTCGCTATAACTTCAAATGTTCATCAATTACAAAAGCACCCAAAAGACAAAAATAAATCACAGAAATCACAGGTTAAAGTGAACAAAAGGTCACTAAGTAAGAAACTCGAATATAAGTGAAATCATCCTTGAATAATCGACCTACACGCCATGACGCCCAGCCCACCAGCCCGCCCGTCACCTCAACAACCTCAGCTCTCAGATATTCTCCATACTATTACACTTCCTCATACTCACCACCGCAGTAGGGCTGTAGATCCAAGGAGAGGCCAAAGAGACGCAGAGGTTGAAGAGTGGATCACAAACACACGCCAGCATCACCAACAGGTTCCAAGGTCCAACATTACCACCTCGGGGATGGATGGAGAAGGGGATGGTTACTTCTTCTGAAAGGCGATAAAAACACAGACTAAACCTTCGGACAAGCCCGAACTCCCTGGCCATACACAGAAAGGCGATAAAATATACTTGGAAGAGGAAACAGATTAAACGTAGGACTTATTGAGACTTAATATTTTACTTAACATACTAACACGCTTGAAATTCCCTGGCCACTCACTGCTTCGATCCCCTGACTCAGGTGGCTCGTTTTCTGCTTTGCAGTGTGGACGGCGAACTTAACTATTCGCTCGGGACCCAGAAATATTCGCCGGAGAAAATGCATTTACGCTATCTCCAAACTCTATTTTGAGAGATTAAAAAAATCCAGTGCAATACCACTTAACACTCCTCTTCCAGGTGAGAATAAACGGCGTTCTTTTGTTATTTGGCTTTATTATGCACAAAAAGTATTTCTCCAGCGCAGAACGAACGATTTGGGAGAAGCCAATTACTCTGACATCTTAAACCGGTCTTTGTAAGAGAAACAAACCCTGCAGCAGTAAGCTAGAAGAACTGACTGGCCTGTGTCTGTAGAGATTGCATACTACCTCTAACTTCCCGACTTATTTTGCATATTACAACTGAACATGTTATGTTGTTTCTATGACAATACAGACAGCATGCATCAATAACATACAAGAGGATAATGAGGTGTAATTAGCAGAATAAATCTGTAATGAAGAAGAGTTAATCTCCAAGGCCAACTCGCATTTACCCGCCTCCTACTTCCATTCCACCACATACCGTCAGCATCTGCATTACCTCCAATGGATTTCATGTCACTGCGGCTCTGGCAGATTGTCTTGAAATCTCGCTCAAACTCTCCACAATCCTCTAATATGAATATACAATATGAAAAAAAATCACAAAATTTCCCTTGAAACATTATTGAGATAAAAGTACCCAATTCTATACTCCGTTTTTTTATTGAGGCGAAGATGCATTGACAGGTTGATGATCATTGGCTAAATGCAACATGTCCAAAAAATATTTACTAACCCAAATTTCCCCCTCAGATATTTGTTTTCAGTTAATAATGATAGATTATGAAGTAATGTTGCATTCAGCCAATAATCACCAATCTGTCAGGTGTATCTTCGCCTCGATAAAAAAAACTGAGTATAGTCTAAACATTCCAGTATTATCTGACAGTTATTGCACAAGAACTATGAATCTAAAATTACTAGCTATACAATGCAGTGTACCTTGGGATTAACTTACACAGCGTACATTACAGGGCTTTGATTTTGACCATCACTATCTTATAACAAAAAGTCCAATAGTTGTGTAAAAAAAAAAATTAAAATACGTGGCATTCCATGTTTTTGCACTCGGCGCCCTCGACAAATGGATTCCACAGTTTGTTTAAGCTTATCAAAACTGTCTCCATATTTTTGTTTAAGCTTCGCAATCCTGGAGAGTAAAAAAAAAAAATCGTAAACTGAAATGAAGGTCTCTAGTTACACATTTCCATCGTTTGTTTAAGTTTTATTTCACACCCAGGGACACTGTAAGAGCAAGGAAGCTGTTTGTTTGTGTGTGTGTGTGTGTGTGTGTGTGTGTGTGTGTGTGTGTGTGTGTGTGTGTGTGTGTGTGTGTGTGTGTGTGTGTATTCTAATCACATAGGGGCACCGTAGCACCCTCCTCCAAGTGATTTATTAAACACATTACACCTACTGTATTTCTTTAATTTAGGTATATATTTCTATCATCCCGACATTTTTCCTCAGTAACGTACAGGGAATAAAGTACAAAGGTGAGATAAGCAAAATAAATCTCAAAGGATGTGGTACTACGAAGTCTATGCTGTGATAGTTACCCCGTGCGCTCCAGACCTCGGTGGGGTGGTCTGGAAGTGCGTGTTATCCCAAAACGGTCTCAAGGTCTGGAAACATGAGCTGGATTTACGATTCGTTCCAATTATGCAAAGTGATGCTTCGAGATGGAGAATGGTGGCGGTGCTGTTTCTTCTGAGGTTCATGGATCTTATATTTTTTTTTAGGACTATTTATGCATATACTCAGTGAACAGAGCCAGAAAGCAATAGATATTCATAAAATTTCTCTGGTGAATAATGGTCACTTACATAAAAACACATACTGCATTTTTTAAGTTTGCTCGTAAAACCAAGAGACAGAAAACGTTACTTATATCCCCCACTCCTTCCCTCCCCATCATTCTCCCATTTCTATCCCCATCCACGGCCCCCCACTCGCCCACCCCTTCCCTCACCACCACCCTCCTCAACCCCTCCCTTTCTGGGGCCCCTCAACGTTTACCTCCTACTCCACATACCTCCCCAATTCCCTCCTTCCACTTCTGCAACCCACCCTTCCTCCCTCATCCCATTCCTCCCACCCCTTCCACCATCTCCACCCTCCTGATTCCCTCCCTTTCTGGGCCCCTCCATCTCCCACCATCGCTTCTCCCCACTTTCCTCCTTCCTACTTCCCTGTCTGTCTCATCTTCCTCCACCCCCGCCGCCACCACCACCACAACTACCACTATCATCACCATCATCATCATCATCACTTATAACCTTCATCATACCGATAATACTTCCACTTCGTTATTACTATACGCCATTTACGATAACACTAGAGTGATTATGACAAGACATTCACTAATGATGATGATAATGATTTGAGTGAGAGAGAGAGAGAGAGAGAGAGAGAGAGAACGTGAAGACCATTTTAAGGTAAGAGGGGAACTGGCTCAAAACGGAAATTAACAACAGTAATTACACAGGAAACAAGGGATCCAGCAAGGGAAACGCCACTACGAAAAACTACAAAACGGTATTATCACCAAGAATTTAAACTAGGCGACTACGATTACTTTACAACAGGGGTTCCCAACCTGGGGTAAATTACCCCAAGTGGGGTAATTTGGTCTTTTGTGAAGGGTAATGGGGGAGGTAACAAAAAAAAAAAATCTAAAAATCATACCAGTTATGATAGACTTTCAGACCTATACTAAAATTCAGAGATGAATGTTTAAAGTCATGTTTATTTGGTATCAGTGTTAATAATAAAAATAAATAACTCCTTGCAATAACTCTCTTGGTTTTAGCCTAACCTTTAATTAAGTCCTACATTCAAACTAAAATCTAGGCATCAAAATGTTAAGCAGCTAAAATGCAATTGTGGAAACATAAGCAATGAGGGGTAATGAGTGAAGGGAGGTGTGGAAAATGGGGTAATGGGTAAATAAAGGTTGGGAACCCCTGCTTTACAACAATAACAACACCAAGTACTACTACCACTGCTATTACTACTACCACTATTACAATTACACCAGTCCTAAAAGCCCTCTTCCTCCTCCTCCTGCTACTATTATAAATACACTACTACTACAAATCCTACTACAACTACAGTACTACAATACTACGACTGCTATTACTACTACTACTACTACTACTACCACAAACAAAAACAATCACTACTTCTACTACTACTATTACTATTACAACAATTACATTACTACAGCCATTACTACTACTTACTACTATAACAACTACTACTACTACAACTGCAACTACTACTATTATACTACTACTACAAATCTTCTCCTCTTCTTCCTCCTCCTGCTACTACTACTACCACAACTATCACTATTGCTACTACCACCACTGCAACACAAACAGGAGCAAGCAACAGCAACAGCACCAGGCACTTGACTCACATTGAAACTGTCACTGATAAAGCCAGATAAAACAAGATAAACAGGACGACAACGGGCAACTGTTGGGGCATAAAATTTGAAGTGACGGGCAGCGGGGACGCATCTGTGTGACGGTGAAGGAAACAGGAACAGAAGGAACTAAAAAAAGAAAAGTAAAACGAAAAAATAAAAAAAAAATAATGGAGAGAGAAATAGGTGTAACTGTGTTTGAGTGACGGTGAAAGAAACAGGAACACATGGAACAAAAAAAAAAAAAAAGTAAAAAAGAGGTTAATAATGGAGAAAGAAGTAGGTGTAATTATCTTTAAAATCTGACATAAGGAGCAGAGTTAATTGTGGATGGGTGTTTGTGACAGGAAAAAGACTGGAAGAGAAAACGAAAACAACTAAAAAAAAAAATACCGTAATTGTCTTAACCTCTTCACTCTAATGCGATGGTTCTGAGGATTTTAATTAGTAGCATGAGCCTAATTGACCCCTTCACAAATAAAGCTCCTTCCTGTGGTTAATTAAGCTGGTGGTGGACTGATTAAAATGAAAAATACACCATCGAAAGGAAAGGGTAAAACATATAACAGAAGGATCACACTCATAATGCCCTGGGATAAAAACTGAAATGAGGGGCAGGGTGGAGGGGTGCAGGTGAGGCGGGGAGGGGGGAAAGGTATAGGCGAGGCGGGGGAGGGGAGAAGGGGAAGGACAGGAGAAAGGAGTAAAAAATATTGAAAAGAAAAAAAATTAGCTGTAACTGCCTTCAACTTCGATGGGAGGGCCACAGTCATCCGTGGTGGGGTAAAACTTGAAGCGAGTGAGAGTGGTGACGAGTTGGAGTAACAGTGAGGAAGGGTTGGAATGACAGTGAGGACGAGATGGAGTGAAGTGGGGAATGACAGGAGAGGAAAGGGGAGTGGAATCTATTACGTGGGGGAAAATGATAATAAAAATAATAGTCACACTTTCTTATAATATAATAAAAAGATTACACGAGAGTGTTGTGGTATAAAAATTGAAGAGAAGAGCAAGAGAAGAGGGAGTGATGAAGGAAGAGAAGGAAGTGGGTATCATTACAAAGTGGAAAGCACGTAGGAGAGGAGTATCTACATTCACATAAAAGATAATAGTATGGTCAGAGAGTTTTGTTAGTGACAAAAAAAAAAAAAAAAAAAAAAAAAGATGTGGTTAAGTGAAAAGGGGAATGAAGGAGGAAGAGACGAGAGCAGATTTTCCCTTAAAAATACTAACAAAATAAAAAGAAAGGTGAAATGGCTAAACTTTCCTTTTAAAAAATCGATAACAGGTACACTGACGAGGAGTATGGACGCTGCTGAGTGAAATGAGGAGTGACGAAAGAAGAAAAGGGAGCAGAAGGTAGTAAAGAGATAATAAAAGAAAGAGAAATAAATGCAACAGACTAAGGGAATAGACAGAAAGATCAGTCATTTATTGCGGCAAAAATATTGATGTGAAGGAAGTGTGGACCAGTGAAAGGAAAGAAGTGGCTGTGGTAAGAAAAAAAAACGAAAGAGAAGTGAAATACAGAAACAAGGAGAGAGAAGTGATAACAGTCAGTTCCTAGAAATATAAATCTGTCTCGGACCCTGCATTCGTCCCAGCACAATAATGGTGGTTTTAGCAAGGGAGGTAAGTCTGAGATATTTTGTTATTTATTATTTACCGTGCTGCTTATTTATTCCATTTCTTCCTCTTCTTTTCTTTCTTTCCTTCCTTCCTTTCTTTTCTTCTTTCTCTCGTTGTTAATTCACTATGTTGCTTTAATATAGAGGGAAAACAAGTGTACATCAGATACTGCAAGCTGTAGTTGTAATAATGTTGCAAAAAATGAATCATGTATTATTCTGGTGTATAATGAATGGATGACATTTTACTAGGAGGCGCAGGAGTTATGGAGGATAAACTCTCTCTCTCTCTCTCACCTGCGCACCCCGATCCATCCAGGTGTGTATCCTTGGGCCACCTCGTCCCCTCGCTTGGCTCATTGGCAGTCAGCTCGGCCCTCAGCTCAATTAAGATGCAATTTATTTCTAAGGACCCTAAGATCAACCGGTACCGCACCCCCTCTTGCTCCATCGGCTGGTTAGTGGTGGTTAGGTGGTGGTAGGGGGTGGTTAGATGGCTAGGTGGTGGTAAGGGGTGGTTAGATGGTTAGGTGGTGGTAGGGGGTGGTTTGATTGTAGTTAGGTGGTGGTAGGGTGTGGTTAGTTGGTGGTTAGATGGTTTATTAGATGATGTCAGTGGTGGTCAGGCGGTTTAATAAGTGGTGTCAGCGGTGGTCAGGTTGTTTAACAGGTGGTGTCAGCGGTGGTCAGGTTGTTTAACAGGTGGTGTCAGTGGTGGTCAGGTGGTTTAACAGGTGGTGTCAGTGGTGGTCAGGTGGTTTAATAGGTGGTGTCAGTGGTGGTCAGGTGGTTTAACAGGTGGTGTCAGTGGTGGTCAGGTGGTTTAATAGGTGGTATCAGTGGTGGTCAGGTGGTTTATTAGGTGTCAGTGGTGGTCAGGTGGTTTAATAGGTGGTGTCAGTGGTGGTCAGGTGGTTTATTAGGTGGTGTCAGTGGTGGTCAGGTGGTTTAATAGGTGGTGTTAGAGGTAATCAGGTGGTTTAATAGATGGTGTCAGTGGTGGTCAGGTGGTTTAATAGGTGGTGTCAGTGGTGGTCAGGTGGTTTAAAAGGTGGTGTCAGTGGTGGTCAGGTGGCTTAACAGGTGGTGTTAGAGGTAATCAGGTGGTTTAATAGGTGGTGTCAGTAGTGTCAAATCAGGAAGCAATTAATTTATGGATTCTGGTATCAATATCAACTGGTACTTCACCCCTTCCTGGTCTTTTGGTTGGTCAGCGAGGGTCAGGTGGTGCTCAGGTGGTGGTAGTGGTGGTTAAGTCATTTTACTGGTAGTATGTGGTCCGGAAGCAATATATTTTAGGAGTCTCTGAGATCAACTAGTACTGCTCCCTTCTTTAAGCTCCTGGCTGGAATGTGGTGATATGTGGTTATGTGGTGTGCTGGTGGTTGTCATGGTGCTACTGGCTTGGTGTGGTGGTGGTTAGGTGGTGCTACTGGCGTGGTGTGGTGGTGGTTAGGTGGTGGTGTTGGTGTTGTGGTGGTGTTGGTATGGTTGTGGTGGTGGTGATGGTGTGGTTGTGGTGGTGGTGGTGGTTAGGTGGTGGGTGGCTGCTAGTAGTTAGGTGTGGTATTGGTGCTTTTCGGTTGCGTCAGTGGTCAGGTGGTATATTTATCAGAGACCTACACGAAAGGATTTTGGATCTCTTCAGCACGATGATATTACTTTGCAGTTACTCTTTTCGGATTATTTCTTCAGCTTAGTAAACGCCACTCGTACTGAAAGGAAAGGAAAGGCTACCTCTAACCCGTCAGTCTCAAAGTCTTTCCTGAGCCGAATTAAATCTTCTGGAGACAGCAATAAAAAAAAAAAAAGAAAGAATAAATAAATACAAACTTTATCGCTGAATTGAAGAGGTTAATCCCTTTGCTACACGAGTTCCTTCCCCCAAATGCATCTCTTTGGAACTCGCATCTCCAGAATAGTTCCCCACCAAACTTCAACCTACAGCAATTCAAGTCCACCTGTTACATATTTTTTTTTATAAATGAAGAACACCTGTAATCTGAAGTATGGATTTTTTAATTAGCTCCCCCCCTCTGTTCATCTTCCGTAAAAAAAAAAAATCGAATTACTAACAGAATATAAAGGACGTCATTATACCGTAAGAAGTAAATAAAGATGTTTCTAAACGCCTGATTAATAGTCCTTTCAGGGACGAATTAACCCTATGAATCCAGCCACCTTTTATTCTTTATTCTTGCTAAACCTACACGATTTTAATCAACTCTGGTGAGACTTTCCAATCAGATGGGGAAGAATATAGCTTTAAGAAACCCCTTCAGTACAGCAGCTCCTTCCTAAATTGAATAAAAATTGTCTTAAGACTGAAAGAGTTACTGCAAAAAAAAGCAAAAAAAAAAAACTGGCATAAGCGTGAGGCGTAAAGTGAAAAGGTAGTAAAATGAACGGGATATAAAGGGTATGACTGGTACTGAAAGGTCTTATGGAAATTACCCTCAACCCCTTTGGTACAAAAGGCCCTTCCGAAAACGAGCAAAATGGTTGGTTTGTAAGACGAATAATAAAAATTACCGTATGGAACTGTTTTCAATACTGTTATATTTTTATTTCCTTCTTGTTGTTAGATTAATTATTTTTGCTGAGTCTAAGAGAATCCCTTATTAATGAAGGCGTTAATGAAGGCTCCCCCACCCTCTTCATTTTCGAAAATCTCTTCCAAGTTTAATATAACACTCGATAAGGGAAAAAATATAATACGTCATCGTTCTGAAAGGGACAAGCACTTCACCTCGAGGATGGTTAACCGAGGATAAAAAAAAAAAAAAATCATGCAACAAGAAAATATAAGTCATGGTTCTGAAGGGGATTCATGGAGACTTTTCCAATCCCATGTCAGTGCAATTTTCTCCTTAAAAAAATAAATAAATAAATAAGTCCGTGTTTGGCCTGACTGAGGCAAAAATTGAAGTTTTCCTCTGAAGAGATTAAGGACGCTGAGAAGTACAGGGTGAAATGGGTGCTCGTGTGTGTGTGTGTGTGTGTGTGTGTGTGTGTGTGTGTGTGTGTGTGTGTGTGTGTGTGTATAAGAGGGGTATAGTAGCCCCATCCCCCCCCCGCCTGTTTCTATCCGCCCTTCAAGTACTGTGGAGAGAGAGAGAGAGAGAGAGAGAGAGAGAGAGAGAGAGAGAGAGAGAGAGAGAGAGAGAGAGAGAGAGAGAGAGAGAGAGACTAGTGAGTGTTTGTGTGTGATAAAAAGCTTATGCCATTGTGTGCGTCGTGTGTCACTGCCTGTGTGTGCATATGTGTGTGTGTTTGTGTATATTTGTGCGTGTGTGTGTGTGTGTGTCTGTGAGAGGGATAGCTCATGAGAGTGTTTGTATGTGATGAAATAAAAAGCTGGCGCCACTGTGTGTGTGTGTGTGTGTGTGTGTGTGTGTGTGTGTAAGGTAGTAGCACTATATTGGCACTTGACTCATGGCAGACACTTATGATTGTACTAATGGTGCCATGATAGCAAAACTCCCTCATACACCCTTACCTAGCGCACTTCACCACGTCCGCATTCTCACTCGGTACTTAACACTTTACCCTCAGTCGCTCAGTAACGTAAGTACTTCTTGGACTTTATATATATAGGGTCGTCCGTAAATAGCACTTCACTAGAAACTCACTTGTCGGTATCTTATGCGAAGCGGGGATGGCTCAGGCTGCTGGTGTGGGCGTGGGTGTGGCAGTGGGAGTAGGAGATGAATGAATGATCCGGGATAATTTTGATACCCATGAGTCGTCCCCGCAAAACACAAGAAACAGCCCAGCGGATCAAAAAGGAGTTTTACACATAGACACTATTATCTATCTGTGTGTGTGTGTGTGTGTGTGTGTGTGTGTGTGTGTGTGTGTGTGTGTGTGTTTTCTGGCTGTTTGTCTACATATGTATTGTCTATTATTGTATTTTTCTACGTTCATCCTTATCAGTATCTGTATCTATATGCCTTATTTATCTATTATTAACCACCTACGTCAATTACAAAGGTGAAGCCTAGTGATTTTCAAGACATTAAGTCGCCCCAATCCCCTTCTCCAAATGCCTTACCTGTTTATGATGCTTTTTGTCATTTATCACATTACCTTTTACTTCCTAACCTTACATATCGAATGGGCCTATGATAAGTATACTATCCCTATTTACCTTTACCTGTTTCCTAATCTCACCTTTTTCTCCTCCACAGGTAAGTCTGGTGACCTGGTAGGAAGAGGTGATGTAGTGCTGGTAGTAAGTACTCTCTCTCTCTCTCTCTACGTATCATGACGAGTAATTATTGAACCAGTCACGGAAAATCGGATCCTACAGCACTTAAACTTAGTCACCCTCACTTCACCCTTTGTCGCACAAGGTCCTTCAAAAGACAATTATTACTGACATTTTCCAACGCTAATTTTCGCAGGAATCTTAAAATCAAGTGCAATGACCTTCCTGACTATGAGCCAATAAGCGAAAGGCAGTACGCTAAGTGCCATCCTCACATAATCCCATGAGCACCTAATATGTGCGGTACAGGGTTAACGATTATAAGTAGCCTAATTAAGTGGTGCCTTGCGCGCAGGGTCTAAGACTTAAGTGAGGGGGCTTCTGAGGGAACATTTATAAGATACCAATAAGTGACACGTGATACTTATAAGTGATACGCGATACTTAAGTCCTCCCTTTATGTGGTGGAGTGTCTGATGTGCCGACGGGGTTATGGGGACACTGAGGAGGCACTGAGAGAGAGAGAGAGAGAGAGAGAGAGAGTGTGTGTGTGTGTGTGTGTGTGTGTGTGTGTGTGTGTGTGTGTGTGTGTGTGTGTGTGTGTGTGTGTGTGTGTGTGTGCATATACATAATCTACATGTGTGGAGACAAAGGGGATTACCAAGATTAGTGTCGACTCTAAACCACAAGCAAATAACAACGCTCCTTTGATGATGATGATGATGATGATGATGATAATGATGATGATGATGATTACTTAAGAGGAGAACCCCAAGAAGTGTACAAATCCGGCCACTTGAGCTGGGTTCTCTATTATTGAAGGATTCTGCATGGTGGGAATGAAGTGCAGTAAGTGAGCCAGTGTTGCTGGGTGAAAGACGGTTCTGTGTGTTATGTGTGAGTTGTATTTGTATTTATGAAGTACGAGGTGTATTTGTGGTGGTAATGAAGTACGAGGTGTCTGTTGTGTTATATGAAGTACAGAAGGTTTAAGAATGAAGTGAAGCAGGTGAGGAAAGGTGCTGGGGTGTGAAAGACGGCATTTTAAGGGATGTGTGCGAGTTGTATTCTTGTGCTATACTCTGTTCACTTCATCTTGGCCTAATAATGCCAACTCTCCATCTTGAATGCTGAGATATAAGAACAGATTAATATCAGAAGACAGTGCTAGTCACGAAGAAGTGCGCTGGAAAGGATGTAGAGCCGTAGCACTGTCTTATTCTGCCACTGAACTACGGGAAATAAGCTGCGAAAGGACGAAAACCTGGGCCAGCTAAAAGTGAATGTACTATAAAGTATATCAAATCCCTTCTCTAACCATCTTCCCCAAGTGAATGTAATTTGAATATATTCTGGTTTTATTTTATATCATATCACCATAAATCATCGTACTAGTTGTCACTAATATTACCGTGATAAATAATTTCGTCCCTCCGTACACCACATACAGGTATACATTTAAGCATGAGTGCCATTACATATACTGACTCTCTGTATCTCCGTGCCTCTGAATTCGGTGCCTGCATTCACCCATTGTAAGTGTATATCCGTGTCTTTGTGTTTACTGTCTCTCTATTTCCTCATTATCATCATTATAGTGACACTGTATTGCGCTGTATTTCTCTCTGTCATCGTATTTACATATCTGTGCCTACATACTCATCGCAGTGCCATTTTCTATAGTGACACTGAATTTTTTTTTTCTGTGTCTCCCTACTGAGTGCCAGTCTATATATCAGGGTTTATATAAGTGCCAGTGTGTGTGCAGTGCCGCAGCGAGAGTGCCACATTAGAGGGGAGAAGGTGGTGGCAAGGCAGAGAGGGTGGTATGTAAATGAAGCGGTGTGTGTGTGTGTGTGTGGGTGTCGGGAGGGAGGAAGGGAGGGAGGGAGAGTAGTGGGTGCAAGTACGTCTGGGAAGGAGAAGGAGGCATTGAAGAGAGACACTATAACGACACAAAAGGAATATGAAAGGAGAAAGAAAACAAATGAAAAACAAATCAATAACATCTAAGGGCAAGTGAGACACTGAGAACTGACAAATAAAAAATAACAGAAGATGAATTTAAGCTCAAAAGGCTTGTGAAGAATGATGTAAAAAGCAATGAAAAAAAAGAGAAGGAAAAAAAGAAGGAAAGGAAAGAGAGTGGAGGAAATTGGTTTAGAAGTCTGAAGTGGAAAAGAAGTGGATAAAGGAAGAGGAATTAAGGACGAGAAGTTGACTGATGAAGAGTGACATACGGAGGAGGGAAGGAAGAGGGCAAGGAAGGAAGGAGGGAAGGAAGGGTTTGTGAGGTGGGATAAAGAGGGAATTCTTGAACACAACAAAAAAATAAAGGAACAGAGATGAAAAAGGAAGAGAGAAGTTATTTAATAAAGAGTGACATACAAAGAAGAAAAATCCAGAAACAGAAAGAAAGAATAAAAGGTGGAAGAAGGAAGTTAAAAAGATAAACAAAGAAAGAGCGATACAAGGATGGAAAATACAAGAGGATGGAGAGACGAGAGGAAGGAAACAAGATCTGGGGGACAAAATGGAAACTGGAGAACTTGGAAACAGAAACAGTAAAAAGAGACTGAAAGGGAAAGCAGATAATTAATGAAGAGAGACATACGAAGGAGAGTAAACGAGGAGGGAGGAGGGAAGATGGAAGAAATATAAGAGGAAATTCGTAAAGAACCTAGAAACGGGGAAAAAAATGAAAATAGAGAGAAGACGACTGAAAAGGAGGGCAAGGGACTAATGAAGAGTGACGTAGAGAGAAATAATAAAAGAGGTGGAAAGAACAGGGGGAGAAAACGTAATGCATGACAAGCAAGGATGAGAGAAGAGAAAGGGCGAAATGGAGACGGGAGAAAAACTAGATAATTAGGGAGAGAGAGAGAGAGAGAGAGAGAGAGAGAGAGAGAGAGAGAGAGTGACGTAGATTGTATTCCTCTCCACGTTCCTTTCAATTCCAGAGAGAGAGAGAGACGTAGATTGTATTCCCCTTCACGTTCCTTTCAATTCCAGTCTCTCTTACTTCCCATATCTATCGCCATTTCCTTTCCCTCCTCAAAATTCATACATGTATTCCCTCTCCCTTCCCTCCACCTCCTCCATATTCTCCTCATTTCCACTTCCTTACACTCCTTATCCCTTAAACTCCTCACCCTTTACCTTCCCGAATCTCAGTTCCTCCCCCCTCCTCCCCTTCCTCCCTTCCCTCTCTGCTTCCCCCTCCCCCACTTTTCACCCCTATCTTCATCCCCCTCTTTCCCTTCCTCTTCTTCGTCCCTCCCCTACTCCCTCACCTCAATCTTCATCAACCCTCTCCCTTCGTTTTCTTCATTTCTTCCCTCTACATCTGTCAATCAGTAGTTTGTTCTCCCTTTCCCCGTCCTTTACCCCTTTACCCTTTTCTCCCTCTGATACTCTCCCTTCTCTTTTCCCCTTCTCCATCTCCCCATCCTTTCTTAATCATTTTCTTTCTTCCCCGTTCCCTTTTGCCACTTCTCTCACTCTCCCTTTCCCTCTCTCGCCTTTCCGATCCTTCCCCTTCTCTCTTTTCCTTTCACTTTCTCACATTTCCTTCCCCTCCCCCTCTTTCACTTTTCCTTCTCTACCCCACTTACTCTCTTCCCTCCCTCATTCTCAGACTTCCTTTCCCCTCCCCCCCGCCATAATGTAGAAGGCACCCCTCCCTCCCTCCCCTCCATCGCGTCAGACTTGCAGATGAGGGGAATAAGGTGGGGGGGTGAGAGGAGGGGGAGGGGAGGGGGATGAGGGGAATAAGAAGAGAGTGAGGGGAGGACATAAAAAGCAGGGGTAGGGGTAGGGGAAGGATGGAGGTGAAAGAGAAGGGGGGAGGGGGAGGGGGAGGGGTAGGGGAAGGGGAGGGGTGCATTGGGAGCCCCTTATCACCGCGTGCCTTTCGCTATATGGCTTTCGTAATGTGGCGTAAGGGGGGTGGGGGGAGAGAGATAGATGGGGCAAGGTACGAAGGTGAGAGAGAGAGAGAGAGAGAGAGAGAGAGAGAGAGAGAGAGAGAATGTCCCACTGCTGATAATGTTGCAAAAATATGGGACCCTCCATCTTCACTATGATAGAAAATGTCACACCTCAGCAGTCTACGGCATACTAAAGTTTTATTATGCTTGCCCTTTTTGTTTTGCTTTTGTCTGTGTACGAATTTTCCTTGTTTTCTGATATTTTCCACTGTGCCTTAACTCCGGTGCACTCACTCGAATGTCCGTGTGCACGAGTGGCGGGAGTGAAGGGCAGGTAGTGAGATAGCCTACACAGACCCAGGGCGACACAGGCCGGGTTGAATTCTATGCATATCAGATACAGTCAGTTGTTTTAAGGAAGGAGGAAGGGAAGAACAAAATGTCGTGAGCGTCGCGTGTAGTGATAAATTGAACGGGAGCGCTGGGGGGAAAATCCGCGCTCCTTGTAAAGCTCTGTAAAATATGGAAGCCTCCTTCCGGACGTTACCCTGCCAACCTGGCGACCTTAGCAAGCATGTCTTATACATATACGTATATTACATACATACATACACACACACACATATATATATATATATATATATATATATATATACGTGTGTGTGTGTGTGTGTGTGTGTGTGTGTGTAAGAGGAAAAAGACAATGAAAGAAGGAAATGTGTTACATTTGCATGAAGGACAGACAAACCAGGAGAGAAAAAGGAATAAGAAAGAACCTGAAAATAAAGACAGACACAGAACTCACTTAACTTTTCCCATGCGAGTTTACGTCAGGTGGCCTTGCTTGGGAATAGGTCAGGCAAAGGTCAGGCTCTGAATCACGCCCGGACAAGTGTATGTAACCCCAGATTCAGGCCAGAACAGATCACGTCAATTCACCTTACGTCTGTAGTGGAACAAGCGCTAAACAGGTGGAATTCTTGCTGACAATCGCCTTAAAATCAGATTACATTAGGTCACGCCAAATTAGGTCCTGTCGAAGCTCATGTGGTCATTTTGGTAATTTTCAGGTAAGTTCGGTGTACTTAGAGGTAATTTTCGGTGATTACAAGGTACGCCAGGTAATGTTTACAAAAGTCAGGTCATTTTACGTCGTTATTTTACGTCATATCAACTATCACGTCTTTTAGGTAAATTGAAATGAAATCAGTATACGACATTTCAAGTCATGCCAATCAGTTTTAAGCTGCATTAAGTCATGTCTAACTCACTTAAAACTCACGTCGGCGCATTTTAGGTCGTTTCAAGTCATGTCAGGTCATTAGAGGATCATTTCAGGTCATGCCAGGTCATTTAGGGTCATTTGTGGGAGGGAAGAGGTCACTTGTCACTCCCCCTCCCCCCCTCCCCGTGGTTGCCCTGGCGTCAGCGTGTCTGTGTGTCAGTCTGCTAAACCCATTCACTCCATCAGCGGGAGGGGGGAGGGAGGGAAGGAAAGGGGAGAGGGAGGGAGGAGGGGAGGAAAGGGGAGAGGGAGGGAGGAGGAAGGGAGGGAGGGAGTAGTCTGAGGGTTGGGAGGGAAAGGAGAGGGTAAGATGGAAGGTTTATGGGCAGAGAGATGGAGAAGGAGAATGGAAAGATGAAAGAAGAAATAAAAAATATGGAGGGAGGAAGGGGTTTAAAAAATTGAATGGGAAACGAGAATGTGAGGGCAGAGAGGAGAAAGGGAGGGAAGAAGGGGGAAGAGAAGGGGGATGTGGAGGGAGGGGAGGGATGAAGTGGGAGGGAAAGGGGGGAACTGAAAGGGTGGGGAAAGATATAACGTATATGACGACAAAAATGAGGAAAGAGGAAGAGGAAAATAATGTGAAGGAAAGGAGGAAGGGAGAAAAAGGGAGAGGAAAATGATGTGAAGGAAAGGAGGAGGGGAGAAAGAAGGAAAAGAAGAACATGAGAGTTGGGGGACAGTGGAAAGGTTTATAAGAAAAAAGAAGCAAGAAGGTGGAAGGAGAGGATTATCTGTAACGAAGGAGGTGGTGAGAGGGAAAAGAGAAAGAGTGGGCTAGGGAACAGAGGGAAGGTGTGGGAAGAAGGGGAAGAAGTATGAAAGAGAAGGAAGGAGGAATGACAAGGAGGGAGGTGGAATGAGAAGGGGGAAAGGAGAAAGAGGGAGAAATGAGAAGGAAGGAGGAAGAAAGAGACAGAAAATGGCGAGGGAACGGAGGAATATGATAAAGCAGGTGAAGGTAGAAACAGAAAAGAGGCATAAAGAAAATAAGAAGATGGAGGTTGAGAGAGAGAGAGAGAGAGAGAGAGAGAGAGAGAGAGAGAGAGAGAGAATGTGGAGGAGGGAACTAAGGAAGAAGTGGAGTGGAGGGAGGAAAAGGGGGGGAATGAGAAAGGGAGGAAAGAGGGGAAAAGCATAAGAAAACAAGAAAAGAATGAAAAAGGAGAACGCAGAGACAGATAGGGAAAGGGAGAAGTGAGAGGAGAGGAAGGAATGGGGAAAGAAGGGAGAGGAGAAAGAGGAAATGATTATGGGTGAAAGGAGAGAAGGAAAGAGCACAGGAGGAGGGAGAGAATAGGGGGATGGGAGTGGGGGGGTGAAAAAGGGAGATGTGAGACGGGGAAGAGAAGCGGGCAGAAAAGGGAGATGTTTATGGGTGAAAGGAGAGAAGGAACAAAGGCTGGGGCTGAAAAAGGGAGAGAAAAAATTGTAAGAAGGAAAGATAAGGATTGGCTGTGACGGGAAAGAGGGGAGAGGAA
>NC_136977.1:7774657-7807157 GCF_032717465.1 Coenobita brevimanus | reverse complement strand
CGGTAAGACAATATTATGGTTCAACATCCTTTCCATAGAAAGTCTTTGCAACTAGCACCACAGTCTACAATTAACATATTGGTACTGGACAACTCGGCATTCAAGATGGAGAGAGGACAATTTTAGGCCAAGTATGAGTAAACAGGATATAGTTGCTTACTCAAAAGTTACAATCCTACATTTACTTATCTATTGCACATTATCACACAATCCAATCCTAAATATATATATATATATATATATATATATATATATATATATATATATATATATATATATATATATATATATATATATATATATACAAAAATCATTAAAGACCAAGGCGTAGTTATTGTTCACTATTTTTCTGTTGATCTTTTTCGAGTTTTCTTACACATTGTTTTACACTATGATTCAGGTTGTAGATAATATGTCCAAGATCCATGTCGTAACTATATTTTATTAATTATTAGTTACGACATGGATCTTGGACATATTACCTACAACCTGAATCATAGTGTAAAACAATGTGTAAGAAAACTTGAAAAGATCAACAGAAAAATAGTGAACAATGGCTACGCCTTGGTCTTTAATGATTTTTGTATAAAAGAAAACATTCTGCCTAAATATACTAATATATATATATATATATATATATATATATATATATATATATATATATATATATATATATATATATGTGTGTAGAAGAAGACCAAGAAGGAAGTGGACAGGGTAAAGAAATGCATGAGGGAGGGAGGGAGAGGTGATGAGGTGTGACCAGCGACTGAGAGGCTTGCAGGAGTTTTGTTCGTATCAACCTTGGATATAATATACTCTGGGAACCAACAGATAGACAGATACGTAGATGGATAAACAAATAGATAAACAGACAGAAAGATGGAGAGACAACATACACATACAAACAGAAAGACAGAGAAATGGAGAGACAGAAGCACACAGATACACACAGACATATACAGTAGATGGATAGACTGATGGACAGAGATAGATGGATGGACAGATAGACAAAGTGATAGAAATACAGAGAGATATAAATTAATCGAAAACTGAATGCATATACAGTAGATACAGATCTCAAGTACATATAGTTAAACAAAAATGGTTTTACAGATAAATGTAGTTAAAGACAGAATTATGGACAGACGGTGAACAGATAAACAAGCAACATGGTGGACTGACGGTATATAGTTAGACTGCCAGATAAACAAAGTAAACGATGGAATGATGATAGATACACAAGCAGACATACAGGATGATGAGCAGACGGTAAATCCATCAATCCCTTCACTACTACGCCTATTTTTCATGACCCTCGCTACCACAAGACGATTATATTAAACTAAACCAGCTCACCACGAGGACTTTCTTTTTATGCCATTCCTTCTCTCTCCAGACGATTTTATTCTGTCTAGATTTTTTCTGGAACTGAGGAGTTAGACATAGCCTTCATTAAAATCCCTCCACGCGAGAGATTTTCCCCAAGATGAGTAAAATCGTCTGGAGGTAGCAGGATTAAAATAAAACACATCCTTGTACTGAAGTGACTAACCCTTTCAGTGCAATGACACCTTCTTCTCGCTATCTTCAGACGATTTTCCTCAGCCTAAGAAGGGCCTCTCGTACTGGAGGGGTTAAAATGGCCACTGCAAAAAAGAAATAGATGGGGTATTCGAGACTAGACCTATGGGATTTTTTTTTTTGGACACTGAAAATTGAAGGAGCGTGGAAAGATTCTCTCTCTCTCTCTCTCTCTCTCTCTCTCTCACACACACACACACACACACACACACACACACACACACACACACACACACACACACACACACACACACACACACCAGCGTCATCCATATCAGTGATACATGCCTCTCATAAAATCATTCCAACTGGCGTGATGATGGCCGAGTTAGTATGTACTGTAATCCAACACTTTAATTACTCAAACCAATTAATTACCCTGCCAAACACCCGCATATATACTCCCTAATTAATAACAGGCCAAACCGGTGGGGGAGGGGGGCGATTAAAGGTGATTAGGCCCCGGATTTAACCCATCACCTAATTAGTTCCATCCTAATGACTAGTTCCCCCTCAGCACAGAAATATGGTATGGTGGTTGTGAGAGTTAGCATTATCGTTATCATCATCTTATCATTATCATCATAAAATCTCACCTGTGAATTATCGTCTGGTAGGAGTAGGAATCAATACATCATCATCATCATCATTATAACAACAACAACAACCATCATCATCATCACCATCATCATCATAGCATCCTCCTCCTCCTCCTCCTCATCGTCAAAGTCCCCCCTGAGCATAATAAAATGATTCAGTGGTAGCATTCATCATCATCATCATCATCATCATCATCATCATCATCATCATCACCATCCTCTCTCCCACCTCGATATTATACAAACATAACTCTGATCACTTTCAAACGTTTCTTAGATGCTAAATAATATCGTCTGAAGAAGGAGTGAAAAAAATATACAGAGTAATATTAAACAGCGGTCATGGCCCGTTCAATGCGATGATGTCTTCTGTTATTATTATTATTATTATTATTATATTATTATTATTATTATTAATATTATTCCTGTTTCAACCATACCATTCAATTCCTATCAGTACACGTCCCTCGTAGTGAAAGCTATATAAAATAATGTACCGGGAGCAAGAATAAAAACTCACTGAAAGGGTTTTTGATGATATGCTAATTTATGAAGATGATGGACTGCAGAAGAAAGGGCAACATCGGCCTGCAGTCCACCGGGTTCACGTCTAGATGAACCCGGAATAACAACAACAACAACAACAAAAACAACTACGACGACAACAACAATAATAAAAGCAACAACAGTAACAGCAACAACAATACTTTTTACATGCACCAAGTGCATTAACCCCTTCACTGCGATGACGTCTTTTTTTTTTTTTTATATATCCAGACGATTTCATTCAGTTCGGTGAGACTTTCAGGGCTAGAGGGGTTTGATAGAACCTTCAATAACCCCATCAACTCAAAACCTATCTATCTATCTATCTATCGGTCTAACTATAACCAAACGTCTTAATCCCGTAAGGGGTGGCCACAAACAAATCGCCTTCATGTCGCCCTGTCCCAGGCCATTAAGCTGCCCTCCCCTCCAACCCACATCCCCCTCTTTCATATACCCCTCCGCTCCATCCCTCCATCCCATCCTCGGTCTCCCTCTCCTTTCCCTCCACCTCACTCACATACACTCTCCTCGTTAGTCTCTCACTTTCCATCCTCTCCACATGGCCAAACCTCTTTCTAGAAACTGAATAAAATCGTCTGAAGGCAAAATGAATTATTAAAACCCCTTCAGTACGAGGCCTTATTTACTTGAAAAATAATGAACGTGAAAAAATAAAGGTATAATTCGTCCTCGTCGTGAATGGGTTAATTAATTGCCACTAATGATAATACCTGTTAATTGGCTGGATCACCTGTTGAGAGAGGGTGATTTAGGTTGTATATCTGCTACATAATTTTTTCCGTATATTTTAAATGTGATGCTGGCATGATTTGGATATTTGCGGATACGGTTCTCAGTGATATTGCTACTGCTCTCTCTCTCTCTCTCTCTCTCTCTCTCTCTCTCTTTGTGCTGTGTGTGTGTGTGTGTGTGTGTGTGTGTGTGTGTGTGTGTGTGTGTGTGTGTGTGGGTGTGTGGGTGAGAGAGAGAGAGAGAGAGAGAGAGAGAGAGAGAGAGAGAAACCAGTTCGTACACACAGCCAGCTTAATAAATCGCCAAAACAAAGAAATATCTGCAAATCAGTCACTAATATCCAAAAAGTAGAGCGGAAAAAAATAACAGCAAAAATAACTAAAAAAAAAACAGCAAAACAGCAAAAATAAGAGTAAAAAATAACAGCAAAAATAACAATAAAAAATAACAGCAAAACAGCAAAAATAACAGCAAAAACAGAAAAACAGCAAAAAATAACAGGGAAAAACAACAAGAAACACGACTGGAAATCCCGCAAGAAAAAAATAAAATCCCTCATTATGAACCAGATAATTTTTTAAACCCCTAATTAGCAAACTTAACGACGGGCAGTTGGCAAAAAAAAAAAAAAAATAATAATAATAATAAACATAAAACACCCACGCCTGAGTGAAAAGGTAACAGGTAATATTTCGGTGTTAAATTAAGAGCACTAACAGGTATATTCCACCTGATAAATGCTGGACGGCCTATTATAAAAAACAAATAATTAAACAGCATCATTATCTAAAATCACCGCAGCCTCAAAGTTATGTGTGCTCCATTAATGATAATTCAGTTTTACGCCATGTACTCCCCCTCTTTGTTGTTGTTGTTGTTATGGTTGTGGTGGTGCTGGTCTTTGCCTCATCTGGACGTAAACCCTGTGGACTGCAGGCTAAAGCTGTCCTTTCCTTTCATATATATTCCTTTCGGGGGATAGGGACGGAGCTAAGGAACGATTGTATGAATGGGCCGCAAAGTTATATCGTGTGCCACCGCGTGAAGGCGTCCCTCTCCAGATCCATTCTTTCCTTTGAAGGTGCTAAGGCGTTTCCACTATTGACAGAACTTTTATTGGAGCCTGTAGCACTTGGCGACCGAATACTCTTTTTATTTTATTTATATTTTTATTTATTTTTTTTACTAGTGGCCTTGGGTGGAATTGAACGCTAGGAAGTACTGTTGATGTTTGTGTCTTGCAGTACGATGGAGCCATTTTTTGTTCAGTCCTCTCTATTTATACACGACAAACTTTTAGAACACGTGGAGCTAGATACAGCCTTCATAAAGCTCTTCAGTAAGAATAAAAATCATCAGGTGGAGCAAAATTTAAATAAACATGGCGTCATCACACTGGAGAGGTTAAAGTGGCCGCGTACATGGAAGAGAGGAGCTTGGAATGGCAGGCTAAGAGTACATGATGGAGGGCGGCTTGGAGTGGGGTGGTAGAGTGGCGGTGAATTATGAAATTTGAATACGTTTTTGTCAAGGCCACACTTAATGAACTCTGAGGTGAGGCGTCTGGGGGAAATAGACTGATGGATAGACAGTTTGACAGACAGGGAGACAGACAGACAGACTGACAGACAGACAGACAGACAAACAGGCAGGCAGGCAGGCAGGCAGGCAGAGAGACAGACAGACAGACAAACACAAAAACATAGGTAAATAGACAGCCAGACAGACAGACAGAAAGACAGATAAAGACTGGAAGATAGAAAGAAAAACAGATAAACAGACAGGCTGATAGACAAAGACATAGGCAAGCAAAGAGAAAGATAGACATAATATAGAAGAAGGCCGGGGGATAGATGAGATACGTAGATACTCATAGAAGACAAAAAATACTGCCAGAGAGATACGAACACAGGCAAACAGATGAAAAAAAAGATAAAACATACACACAGACACAGACACAGGCACAGACATATACAAGAAAATAATATACAAGTTGACAGAAAGACAGACAGACATACACAAACATTTATACAGTCATACAGAGGGGCAAATAGCACACAGATATACAGATATATCACTCTATAATCACTCTCCCACCGTAAAACCAGCCAATTAACGTTAACGACCCCCCTAATCACCGAACGCCTAATGAGCATAAGCCTTCAATGGGTATGCCTCTAATTCGTGTCGTTCACCACATCAGTCCGAGAACCGATTTTGTATCAAAGTATTATCTCCACATTATCAAATAAGTTTATTATGTTTTCAAGCACTAAATGTACAATATAGGCGTCATTAACTACTCTGATCCTGTATTTAATTATTGATGCTACCAGACGATTTTACTGGGGCTGTGATAGTTCTCTCTCTCTCTCTCTCTCTCTCTCTCTCAGGGTTACGTACAGCCTTCATTAAGCACTTCAATCCGGGGAGGTTAATTTATTCCCTTCTCCCTACTACCAGACGATTGAATTTAGCCTAGCAGAATCCCCCTGGCAGTGAAGGGGTTAAAGAAAGCTGTATCTAACCCCTCCAGTCGAATCAAATCGTCTGAAAGTAGCAAGAATTTAATAGGCGTTACTCTGATTCACATGGTTAGGGCATGACTAATTAGTGAAGCTTATACTCCGCGGTTTAGAGTTTCGTTCTACAGTTTTGTATCTATTTCTTTGCAGCGACAGTTGTATTTTATATGTATTTGTCTTTTTAGATCTGGAATCGAAATGTCTTATCCCTTGAACAAACAGTAAGATAATGGGCTGGTGGACTGATAAATACTTGAGTGGATTGTTCGACTGAGACATAAATATATTGATAAATCGATTCAGTTCCATATATAGATAGACTGATATATAAATGGATCGACATTTTATATACATACACATTATAGAGAGAGAGAGGGGAGGGGCTTGACTCGAGGAAGAAAAGACAGGAAACACCAGCGAAATAGTAGAGGAGCCAAGGGGGGGAGAGGAGAGAAGAGAAGAAAAGAGGAGGAGGAGAAAGTGAGCGATACAGACAGAGACGGAACCGAGGGAACGAAATAAAAATTAAGAAAAACGTGAACCGATCTTATCAGACAATAAACAGAGGTCCAAGTCAACCCGTACCTTAATCTCAAAACCTGTCCCATTGCGTAACTCATTCCTTCTACCTCCTTAACCCTTTCTTCCGTCTACCTCCTAAACCCTTTCAACACCACGCCTTAATGTCTTGATTCTGGCTACTCTAGTTACCTCCTGACGATTTTTCTTAGCTTAGGAAAGAGATCTCGTGGTGATGAGGTTAAGGAGGGCTTTTTCTAACCCCCTTCACTTAGAAATCCCTCATACGTTGAATTAAATAACCTTGAGATAAGAGTATTTAATAGTGACATACTGGGTGGTGATGATGATGATGATGATGATGATGGTGGTGGTGGTGGTGGTGGTGGTGGTGGTGGTGGTGATGATGATGATTATGATGATGATGATGATGGTGGTGGTGGTGATGATGATAATGATGAAGACGATGATAATGATGAAAATTATGATGATGATGATGATGAACATTATGTTGATGATGATGACGACGACAGTACAGTAATCTTTCCGTAAATGTACACAAATCCCTTTTCCATTGCCTGTATTCTCTTTTCATCTTCTAACTGCTCCCTATATTTTCCTCAGCTGAACAAAATCGTCTTCCATTACCCCACATTAAAATATCGAGGTAAACTTGCAGGAATTAAGGGTAAAGAGAAATAAATCCATCCACTGCCAGACGCCTGAATCCGGTGTTAATCTTAGGTGAGTGAGACAAGTGGGACTCCAAGCCACCCTCCTTCATGCACCATTTCACCTCATTCTCGATCTTCCTGTCAACCTCCTCCATTCTCTCTCTCCCTCTCTCTCTCTCTCTCTCTCTCTCTCTCTCTCACACACACACACACATTGACGAAATCTCTCTCTCTCTCTCACACACACACACACACACACATTGAGGGAGTCTCTCTCTCTCTCTCTCTCTCTCTCTCTCTCTCTCTCACACACACACACACACACACACACACAGGTAAAGCCTCTCAATTTTCACCTGGGCCCCGTTGCTAGGATACGCAGCTAACGTGGCCAATCTCGGCTTTGCGTTACTGGGAATAAAAATAAAGGAAGATAAATGGATAAAGAAATAAATGAAAGGTGATAAAAAAAATGTGTGTGTGGGATTTACGAGGTGATTTTAAGGGTTATTTTGTTACTGGTGTGCAATGGAGTTTTCGACCATACCTGATCAGGATTTTGAACTGTTTAATTCTGGCCGTGTGTGTGTGTGTGTGTGTGTGTGTGTGTGTGTGTGTGTGTGTGTGTGTGTGTGTGTGTGTGTGTGTGTGTGCGTGCGTGCGTGCGTGCGTGCGTGCGTGCGTGCGTGCGTGCGTGCGTGCGTGTGTGTGTGTGTGTGTGTGTGTGTGTGTGTGTGTGTGTGTGTGTGTGTGTGTGTGTGTGTGTGAGAGAGAGAGAGAGAGAGAGAGAGGAGTACTAAAAATGCTCGCTCCCCACCCGACACTGGCTTGTTCCTTTCACCTGTCTCTACCGTCTAACGCCGCATTTTGTGAGGGGTGACCCAGACGAAAGGACATGCAAACGTTTGTGTCCCTACTCAGCAACGAACACTTCCAACAACACTCCAGCCTCTCTCTCTCTCTCTCTCAACCTTTCCGACTTTAATTCAGCAAAGAACTCGCATCTATACCTGTCAAATATAAACCTGGTGCTGTGAATAACTAAATTTAAAGAAAAAATGTGGGATACAAAAAAAGCGACAGGCGCGTCATGGTTTTCCTCTAAAATGTGTACCGTAAGAAAAATAAACTGGAAAGCATAAAATAAAATAAAACAAAAATAAAATAAAACAAAACAATATAAATTAAAAACTTGCCCCAGAAATGAACCTAATATAAGGCTAAAAAAAAAATTGAAGAAAAAATAATAGGTAAAGAGAAATGCGACTGATATGCCATGGCTTTACTTTGACGTGTCTGGTAAAGAAAAAAAAAAAATCCCGAAAGGAAAAAAGATTCAGCCATTATTTTCCGTTTGGGGCCAATAGTAGGGTGATCTACCATGGCTCCATCTCCCATCAGAACTAATATTTTAACCCCTTTCGATCCCAACACATTTTTCTTTTTACTTCGTTTTTCTGTCTTTTTTCAGTAGCTTCCACAAAAAAATACAAATAGTCAATTTATTACAATTTTTTTCGCTTTCCCCCCCTTTTTTTTTCAATAGGTTCCACCAAAAAAATGTCAATTTATTTCATGTTCCTTTTTTCTTCGTTTTTATTATTTCATCAGTTTCCATCCCCCCAAAATAGTCAGCTTATTACGCTTTTCTTTTTCTTCATTTTTATTTTTTAGCAGATTCAAAAATATATATATGGTCAATTTAAAGAACATCTCATATAGTGAAGGGGTTAATGAAGGCCATACCAATTTCTTCCAGGTAAAAAATTCTCCCCCTAAGCTGAATAAAACTGCCCCCAAAAACAGGTTAAAAATCTTCCCTTAAGCAGAATAAAATTGCCCCAAGAAATCCTGGCTAAAAATTTCTCCCTCAAAGCTTAATAAAATTGCAAAAATAATCCCAGGTTAAAAATTCTCCCCCTAAGCTGAAAAAAAAAAATGTTAAAAAAATCCCAGGTTATAAATTCTTCCCCTAAGTTGAATACAACTGCCAAAAAATCCATATAAAATTTCTCCCTCTAAGCTGAATACAATTGCCAATAAAATTCTGGCTATAAATTTCTCCTCGAAGGCTGAATGAAACTACCAAAATAAAAATAAAAAAAAAATCGCTGTTAAAAATTCTCCCCAAAGCTGAATAAAATTGTCAAAAAAATCCAGATAAAAAATTCTCCCCCTACGCTGAATAAAATTGCCTGAAGCAAGAATATAATCAATAAAGACATTTAAATAAAGTATGCATTAAAAAAGTGGCTATATTTTTTCAAGTGGCAAAGCTAGGGTGATATAACCGGATTAACTTAAGCCCCCAGAGTACTAGTGCCTCCCCTCCACACCTACGACGAGAGAGAGAGAGAGAGAGAGAGAGAGAGAACTCTTTTAGGTTCTGGTTCTGGGTGTGAGTGACAAGCGGCAGTGGTCCCTCTGGTGCAGCAACATGGGGGAAAAAAACACAAAAAACAAAAGCAAAAACATAAACTTGGCTAAATTCAGAAACAATCCTTTACACTTCCCACATAGCCATCGTACTGGGAACTTTTTTTTTTTTTTGCAGTTACCGACCAGAGTATTTACTTATTTATCTATTTATTTATTTTTGTTCATCTACCATTATCAGAACAACGGCTAGTCGCTAGAAATTAGTCTAATGATCGTTTTATAAGGCAAGACTGAACACTTAAATTTTACAAGACTATCTAACAGAGGACCAAAGCACTTGATAACAGAAGTTCATTTGACTACTGTTCCTCTTCCTCTATACCCAAACCCGAAGATCTGACAAGCAAGGAAGCTGAAGACTACTGAAAATGTCTCGTTAGCAACCTTCTGAAAGAGCAAGTAAGAGACAACGCGCACCTTAACACCACTCAAGGTCCAAGGAAGCCAGCAGACCCCCTGTAAGACCCACATCAGACACCCTTAGTCATCTATCCTTCTCGTCGGTTACTGAGGCACCCTAGCACCTTTTCCTAAGCGATTTATTTTGCTTATTGCATCTTACTGTCCTACGCTGTGCTATACAAATCCCTCCAATATGGTCATACTTTTCATACATGACATACACAAGGATATTAACAAGCCATACCCAAAAATAAATCGCTAAGGAAGAGGTGCTAGGGAACCTCCATACCCCGACGAGAATACGGACTTTTCCCCTACACAACCATCCATCCTTCTTTCATCTTAGGTACATAAATACAGACATTCTCATCCATACAACCATCCATTCTTCCATTCAACCATTTATTCTTCCACACAACCATGCACTCTTCACCTTACCTCCAATCCATTGAGGTTAGTAATGTCGTAGGTTTAGAACGTTTCCTAACACCCTTCCCTTGGCCATTTATTTTCCATGTAACATCTAAGTAAACTCTTGTGCTGTATAGGGCGATTCTCCTTTCATATTAGGTTCCCCCACCCCCCAAAAAAAAAGAAAATATTAACGTGGCAAAAAAATGAATAAATAACTAATAAAATAAATAAATACATAAATAAAATGATGTGCTTTAGGGGTGACATATTTTACTCTTCTGACCTCCAGACGACTTTAGTTAATCCAGAAGACAACGTAAAGGGTGAACAGGTGACATTATATTCCTTCCATAGCCAGGTGATCTTACCATACTCAGTCCAGGTAAGATCACGTGAACAGGTACGGCCCTCGAAAAATACAACCTCTATTCATTCACCCCAAGATTTAAAGATTATAAAAATGATTCACCCACAGCTAATCCTTTTGAACTGCGAGCCTTCCAAGACCCCCCACCCCCACCCTAACAACCCCTCAACTCACCTCACCACATTCAGGCTTATTTTTACTTGTGACATCCCTACCACCCACACATATACAATCTTTTTTATCCTCTTTGATTTATATCCCTCTTCCCTCCTAACTTTTTAAGGCCTAACTTTTTTTTTATGCTTACTTTTTAACACTGCCTTTTTTTTTTTTTGTGGCTCCTGTAGCTTAAAAAAAAAAAATCATTCCACAATGGCATTTTTTTTCACTTTTTTATTATTTTGGACTTAAACATGTTTTAGTCTTCAATTTTTTACTTTCCTCCAGAATCATAACTTTTTTTTTCGTCTACTCTTGCTAATTTTTCAGACACACTTCTTCTTTCCCGATTTGCAACATTTTCATCCCTCTATTCTAGTCCCTCTCCATATTTTTCTTTTTTACACTCATAATTAACGTCCCTATCTTTGCTGTTTCCTTTTACTCACTTCTCTTATTCTTGTGTTTTTAGACCACATAGTCAGTCCTTTAAGTAATCGTTGCCTCAGACCAGGAACCCACATAACCCTCCATCCTTCCTTCGTCTCACGTAAATACACACTCCCATCCATACAACCATCCATTTTTCACTTTACTTACAGGCCACAAAGAGGAGCTTACCCACACACCTTACTTCCAACCCTTATCCTTGCCTCCAAACCTTACCTCCAATCCTCACTCATCCGAATTACTGACTAGACTCATCTTTATTCCCACTTTCACAAACGTCAGTGAATAGTTGTAAATCAGTCAAATCGTACAACTGACTAAAATATATTGCTCTTACTCTTATTATATTAAATTCCACAGTCATATCCCACCTCGTGACAAACTGCCTCATTATGACACACACACACACACACACACACACACACACACACACAATCTATCCACCTATCTATCCATATACCCACATTTCCCCTACACACTCCCAAAACTTTAATTTCTCTATCTTACCCCCATTTAAACACTTTTTTTTTTTTTCACACGTATTTTCTCAACAAAGATTGCAGTTTTGTTCCTCCGGTTGGGATATAAGGGGAGACCGAGGGCTTGGAGGAGAGATGAAGGGAGGAGGGAGGCTAGACGTGGCAGGAGAGAGCGTAGACAGACAGACAGACAGATACAAAGATAGACGAACAGAAGAATAGATACAGATTAGATAGACAGACAGAGAGGGAGGCTATGGATGGCGGTAGAGGAGTGCGACAGACAGACAGACCTGCAGATAATTTGACTGATGGGTTGATTAGGGATAGACAGATAGATTAGACAGACATAAATTAGACAGGGAGGTATTGACAGTAGAGTGGAGATAAGTTAAATGGAATTGGAACAGACAGACAGGTAGACAGACACACAAACAATTTAAATGATAGGTAGACAGATTAGGTAGACAGAGAGACATTGATAGACAGACACAGCATAGGTGGACAGACAGATAGCTGGCAAATAAGTAGGCAGACAGGCAGGGAGACAGACAGATAGACTGATAGATTTACGGTCAATAGATTGCCGTAGGGTCGGTAAGGCTGAGAATTACATCAACTTCAATTCACTGGGGACTGTGGCTTTTGTGCGACCCGACCCTTGCGAAACTCTGTGTGTGTGTGTGTGTGTGTGTGTGTGTGTGTGTGTGTGTGTGTGTGTGTGTGTGTGTGTGTGAGAGAGAGAGAGAGAGAGAGAGAGAGAGAGAGAGACAGAGAGAGAGAGAGACAGACAGACAGAGTGTGAGAGAGAGAGACTACAACAAATAAAAGGTAACAAATAAGGCACCAAGAATGCAGCCAACAACAACAACAAATAATAATAATAATAATAATAATAATATCACCATCATCATCGTCATTATAGTTAACACATGAGGCACCAAAAATACAAACAACAACAACCATAATAATAATAACAATAATAATAATAATAATAATAATAATAATAATAATAATAATAATATCATCATTATCATCATCATTATTATAGGGTAAGCAAAAGGAGGAGGAAAGAGAAAATTTGGAAAGGGCAAGAAGTACTCGAGGAAGAAAAGAACCATAAAACGAAAGAAAAATATTGAGAAAAAATGTCCAAATAAATGATGTGATAAGGATAAGGGGTCCGGCCATTAGGGTTGAGTATAGGGTCGGAATTGCTATTTAGTGCGCCTTATCTTTGACCCTTATGGCCTCTGATAACCCCTGACACTCACCAGGTAAAGGAGAGGGAGAGGGGGAGGAGGGTAATAGGGAGGAAAGGAGGGACAGGGGGAAATGGGGAGGGAGGCAGGCAGGGAGGGAGGGAGACGAGGAAACAGGGAGGGAGAAAGAGAGTGGGGGAGAAGGAGAAATGGGGAGGGAAGGAGGAAGAGGGAAGGGGAAGTGAGGGGGGAAGGAGGGAGGGAGAGAGAAGGGGAAATGGAGAGGGAGGGAGGGAGGGAGGGGGGAATGGGAAGGAAAAGACAAGGAAGAGGAAACTAGGAAGCGAGGGAGGAGTGGGGGTGTAAATATTTGGAATAAGAAATGAGAGGGAGGAGAAAGGAAGAGCAAAGAGGAAGAGTGGAGAAGATATGAAGAATATGCAGGAAGAGAGTAAAGGGGAAAGAAATGGAAGTAGGGGGAAGGAGGGAAAGGGAAGGAGGGAGGAGGAAGAAGGAGGGAGAAGGAACAGGTAGGGTTAAGTGGAAAGGAAAAATGAGAAGCAGGAGAGGAAGGAAGGGAATGATGGTCAGAGATGGGAGAAGGAAGGGTGGAATGATGATGAGAGTGAGAACATGGGGAGTGAAAGAAGGTGGGAAAATAAAGGAAGATAAGAACTGCAACTAAATGAGAGAGAGAGAGAGAGAGAGAGAGAGAGAGAGAGAGAGGTAATGAATTATGGAAGCAGATGGGAAGGAAGGCGAAATTTAAGACCCCATCATTATCTTTATCTTCCTTACCCCCATTACTAAGAACACTACTACCATCACTACCATCGTACTACCATTATTACTACCACTACAAAACGACAGCTTCATATACCAACATCCATATGACTACCATCACCACTACAGTCACCACCACCACCAACACTACCATTACCATCACTCCCATCGCCCCTACCAAACGCTACCATCACCACAATAATTACCACCACCAAAAGTACAACTACCATCATCTCTGCCACTGCCACAACCACCAGTATCTCTACAACCGAAACCATCACCACCGTCTCCATCAAAACTACCATTACCACCACTGCCCCTACCATCTTCACCATGGGCAGGTCTAGGTTTTTTTTTTTTTTTTTCTTTTTTTTTTGGGGGGGGGGAGGGGGCGGAAACAGGAGGGAGGGCCATAATGAAGATAAATGCTCTCCAATTTTGTTTTTCTTTCGTCAGCATTACTTTGGCAGCGACACACAATTTACGTTGAACTAAAATGTACAACACGATAATTCTGTGTGTGTGTGTGTGTGTGTGTGTGTGTGTGTGAGAGAGAGAGAGAGAGAGAGAGAGAGAGAGAGAGAGGGAGAGAGGACCCATTAACCAGATTTCCCCAGACAGCCTTCCCTCGTACTCCACTTCATCCTTTTTGTCACCACAAGCTCTGAAATTTCACCAAAGTATCCAAATCAGGAACCGGTTGTTAATGTATTTACCATTTGTCTATCTATCGGTCTATCTGTCTATCTATCAATCTATCTACACGTCATACGAATCGCCTCCACGTCACCCTGTCCTCTGCCATAAGGGTGTCATCTCCCCAACTCACATTCCCTTCACTCACCTCTACATCCCTTCCCTCCATCTCATCCTCGGTGTCCCTGTCCCACTCCTCCCTCCGCCCCATTAACATACGCTCTCCTAGTCAATCTCTCACTCGCCATCCTCTCCACAAGGCCAAACCACCTCAAGGTACGTACTTCTAATGCTTTTCATCACCTTTAATAACGCTATTTTGGGGGAGTATTATTTCCTATTGATATTTAGGGCAAATTTTTAAGTTTTCCATCCCACCTAACGCCAGACGATTTTATTCAGCTGACAATATAGGAACCTGAGTGTTAATATCTATAGCATTAACCCTCTCGTGGTAGGAACAACTCAATTATTCTATTCCTGCTAACCTCAGACGATTTTATTTAGCTGAGAGTGAGCTATAGAGGACGAATTCAATTAGCTGAGTCATAGGAGCCTGTGTGGTTATTATGTACTGTATCATACCATTACTATATCTATCACCTTGTACCATAACTATATCTATCACCTTGTACCATTTACTATACCTATCACCTTGTACCATAACTATACCTATCACCGTGTACCATTACTATATCTATCACCTTGTACCATAACTATATCTATCACCGTATACCATTTACTATATCTATCACTTTGTACCATAACTATATCTATCACCGTGTACCATAACTATATCCATCACCGTGTACCATAACTATATCTATCACCATGTACCATAACTATATCACCGTGTACCATAACTATATCTATCACCGTGTACCATTTACTATACCTATCACCTTGTACCATAACTATATCTATCACCGTGTACCATTTACTATATCTATCACTTTGTACCATAACTATATCTGTCACCGAGTACCATAACTATATCTATTACTTTGTTCACGCTACCGTAACAACCCTGAACAACAATATACAGCTGCTTGCTTGTACCATCACTACAAACTATCATCACAACTATAACCACCACTAAACCATAAATACTAGTACTATCTTCAGTAATAACCTAACGATACTGCTACTACTACCACCACAACCACCACATACAACAACAAAGCTACCAATACAACTATCACCATTACCACAATCACCACCACTGCAACAACTATCATCACCACCACCATAGCTACCTTTATCACCACAACTACCACAACAGCACCACTACCACTAACTCAGTCACCACTACACTAACAACTACTACCACCATCATCAACAATAACAACCTAGCAACCATATCACCACAACTACCACCATCACTACCACAACCATCATCAACAGCAACATCGGTATCACCACAACAACCACTGCCATCGCCAATATCACCACAAACACCACCACAGCATCTACCACCACCACTACCACAACAACCACACCACCACAACTACCATCAGCAAACCTCCCCCTCACACAAATAAACAGGTTTTTTATCAATTAACGTCAACTTTTTATTCGAGGTAAGCTCTCGACGCCTGAAAACTCTTAATCTCCGCAACCTGTCCTCTCTCTCTCTCTCTCTCTCTCTCTCTCTCTCTCTCTCTCTCAGTTCAGTGGCTGTTTCAACGTTTTTTACATTCATGCTACTCTTTTACTACTGAATTCGACTCGTTTATTATTGTTTTTTGTAATTTTTCTGCTTCTCTCTCTCTCTCTCTAACACAGGGTGGGCCAAAAAAAAAAAAAAAGTGCTGTTTAAACACGAGATGGAGGTGTTGTCAGGGATTTGCCGGATGTCGAAAAAAAAAAAAAAAACGAGTGTTGTCTCTAGATATTGCGAGGGGGATATAAAAAAACAAAAAAGGAAGACAGAGAAAACAAAATAAAGGAAGATAAAAGGAAGAGGAAAGTTTATGAGGTATTTAAAGACTCTAGACTGAGGGTAATAAAGATCGGTGAGTGTTTAAAATAACTTGAGAATAATTAATTTCTTTATGAGGTAGCTTTTTATTCAGCTCTTTCTTATCAGTTTTAAACACATTCTCTCTCTCTCTCTCTCTCTCTCTCTCTCTCTCTCTCTCTCTCTCTCTCTCTCTCTCTCTCCTGTTATCCACTCTTCTCTCATTAGTATCTCCTCCCCCCTTCCACCCCCTCATTCTCTTCCTTATCCTTTCCCACCTTTTTTCCCTCCTTCCCCTTTTAATCCATCCCTCTCTCTCCTCCTGCGCCTCTCCTCGCGTCCATTCTTTTCGCCCTTTCTCGTCTCTCCTCCCCATTCTATCCGTCCTTTCCTCTTCCCCCTTTCCTTGCTCCCATCCCTCTCTCTACTTTCTTTCTCCTCTGGTATCCCTCCCCCTCTTTCCCTTCTTCTCTCCCTCTCCTCCTTTCTCTCTCTCTCTTCCTTTTTCAATCTTCTCTCCCTCCTTCTCTCCCCTTCCTCCCCTCCCTCCCTGCCTCATACTTTGCGTAATTGCCCTGTTGTAATGCGAGATAAGAATTTAATATCCGAACGAAGTAAGTGAGTGGCCTCTGAGTGAAGAGGTGAGGGTGAGGGTGAGGGGTGAGGGTGGGAGTGAGGAAAAGGGCTGAAGGTGAGAGTGGAGATAAAGGGTGAGATGTGTGGGTGTAAGGGATGGAGGAGGTTTGAGTGAAGAAAAAGGGTGTGATGGGCGGGGTGAGGATGGGAGATTGTGAAGGTGTGAAGAATGAGAGGTGAAGGTGTGAATGAGTGGGGGTCTGGGGTGAGAGGTCGGGAGTGTAGGGTGTAGGTGAATGGGTGAATGGGGTAAGGGGTGAGGATGATAGGCTAGGGTGTGGAGATGATGGTGTGGGGTATAAGAGGGGGGGGGAGGGGAAGTATGAGGTAAATTTGATGAGTGAGAGAGTGAAAGGTTAGGATGAGGACGAGTGAAGGTGGGATTGTGCGATGTGTGAGAGGCAAGGGTGAAGATGTGGTATGTGTGTGTGTGTGTGATGGGATGAGGAGTTAGGTAGAAGGGATGTATAAGGTGTGAAGGATGTGGGTGATTAAGGTGTGCAGTGTGACAGGTAAGGGTGAAGAGGATGTTTGTGTGAGGACGTATTTGTGCGAAAAGTGAGGACCTGAAGGGTATGAAGGGGTGGGGTAAACATGTGTGGGATAAGGCTATGAGGGGTAAGGGTATGAGGGGTGAGGGAATGAGGAGAGAGGGTATGAGGGGTGAGGGATTGAGGGGATAGGGTACGAGGGGAGAGGGTATGAGGGGTAAGGGTATGAGGGGTGAGGGTATGAGGGATGAAGGTGAAGGAAGAGGATATGAGGGGCGACGGTATGAGGGGTGAGGGTATGAAAGGTGAGGATACGAGGGATGAGGGTATGAGTGGAGAGGTATGAGGGGTAAGGGTGAAGATATAAGGGTAGGGTATGAGGGGTTAGGGTATGAAGGATGATGGTATGAGGGGTGAAGGTATGATAGGTGTGGGTGTCAGCGATGAGGGTATGTGGGGTGAGGGAATGAGGGGTGAGGGTATGAGGGATGAAGGTATGAGGGGTGAGGGTATGAGGGATGAGAGTGTGAAGGGTGAGGGCATAAGGGGTGAGGGTTTGAGGGGTGAGGGAGTAAAAGGTAAGGGGTGAGGAGTATGGGAGTGAGAGTTACAAGACAATACAAACCATGAGCCACAAAAACCACATTTAATAACTATCATCTCCACCACAGCAACCACAACTACCACAATCAACAAAGAAACCACAACAATGCCATCTCCTCCACTCCCACCACCACCATTCCTACCAACATACCTCTTCCACCACAATTTCCAACACCTACCAGCACCATCCCAACCAACATTACTCATCACCCCCACCACACTTACCAACACCCACCACCACCATCCCTGCCACCTACTCCCTTGCCCACCACAACTACCAGCATCCAATCACAACTACAACCGCAGCAACCCGGTACCACAATCACAACTACTTTCGCCACAACCCACCACAACTACCACCAGTACCATGAGAACCACCATCTACCTTCATAACTAACCTAATCAACATCACATCCATCTACCATCACCACCACCACCACTGCCACCACTTCTCACAACCAGTGCTACCACAACTACCACCACTGCAGCCTCCACAACCACCTCTCATCCACCACAATCACCACAACAACCACAAGCACCACGCCTACCACAACTGCCAGCATAACCAAGACAATAGGCTTGAATTTGACCTTTAAAACAATTACCACCCTCGCCCTGACCCTCTCAAACAGGGTTAATCTCTCTCTCTCTCTCTCTCTCTCTCATTTTTTATTTAGCACTTTCCCACCTTTTAAACATCTATTTTCTTGCATTTTCCAACAAAATTTTCTTTTTTTATTTTCCTTTTCTTTTTGCATCGCCTATTTAATTTACTACCCACTTTTTTTTTTTTTTACATTTCCTAATATTGTTTATTGCATCAATTATATTAACATCTTCCAAAAATCGTTCAGCATCTCATTTTCTTTATAATATTTTCCCACTTTATTTCAGATCCTCATTTTGCTTTCCTTTTTCCTATCCCTTCCAATCATACATTTCAAACGGCTTTAATTTCTTCCTATTTTACATATTCTTTTTTTATTATTATCATCATTTTACCCGACTTCCCATTTTCTTTCTCTTTTCCTCTGCATTTTCCCACATTTACCTCCATTTCCATATCTGCTCATTTCACATCCTTTTCCTACTACTATCTATTGATTTTCTACACACACACACACACACACACACACACACACACACACACATATATCCTCTCTCTCTCTTTCAAGCCGACATATGCACAAAATTAAAACGCACACACACATGAACACATATACAAACATAACACATCCACTCTCTCTTTCTCCCTGTAACCTAACCTAACCTCATCCCCTCCCCCTTTCCCCTTCCCCCCTTTCTCTCACCCACTACCCCCACCCACCCACCTCCCTTGTCACGTGACCTTCCGCCTGCTCTCTGATTGGCTAATACTCCCCCCAACACACCCTATAACGTCATCTATTATTTCGGAGGCTTTCGTTATTGGGGTGTTGGGGTGGGGAGGCGGATGGTGGGAGCTTGTGTAAGATAATTTAGTAACCCCTCGTAATTTTTTCGTTTTCTTTCTTTTAGGGGGTTTTGTTTGGGTACCCCGTTCTCTTTACGTTGCTTCTTTTTCTCTGTTTTCTTCTGTGTCCTCCTCCCTCTTTTTCTATGTCTTTTTCACTCGTTTCGTTTGTTATACTCCTATTCCTTCACTCCTCCTTTTTCTTCGTCACACCCTGTTTCATTTTGTCAATACACCTCCTCTCTCTCTCTCTCTCTCTCTCTCTCTCTCTCTCTCTCTCTATTCCTCATTGTCGTCGTCCTTGGCTTTATTTCTTTTTCTTAATGTCCGCCACTTTCCCCTCCACTTCCTTCGATCTCTCTCGTTTGTAACACTTCTCTTCCTACTTAGGCTTTCTTTCATTTTTCCTTCATTTCCTCTCTTCCGTTTTTTTCCCCCTTCTGTTGTGTTTTCCTTTTCCATAATTTACTCTCTCTCTCTCTCTCTCTCTCTCTCTCTCTCAATATTTCTCCCATTTCACATTATTTTTTTTCTCTCACGTTCCTTTCTTCTCAGGCCATCATTCTCTCTCCTCTCTCATTTTTTTTCCCTCTCTCCCTCCTGTTCCTTTTTCTTTCTTCCTCTCTCCTTCATATTCTTTTTTCTTCCCATACTTCCTCCTCCTCTCTCTCTCCACCCACATTCATTATCTCCATTCTCTCCTCTCACTCGCTCTACTTCCTCCCCAGCCCACGCTCATTTCATTTCCACTCCCTTATTCCCTCTCTCTCTCTCTCTCTCTCACACACACACACACACACACACACAATGACTCCTATGTACATTCATCACATTTCCATTCCCTCCTTCCAGATTCTCTCTCTCTCTCTCTCTCTCTCTCTCTCTCTCTCTCTCACCTTTACAGTGGCAATGAACAACACACTGACATTCCGCCTCTCGCAATTTAAAGAGCATTTTTAAAGAACGCGTGTAATTGAGGGTCAGGGGAGTTAGTATTGGCTATGTTTTCTAGCAGTTAGCCATTTTCTGCACAAACTTTGATGATGATGATGATGATGATGATGATGACGTTTCTATTACTGTTTTCTGTTATTTCTACTGCTGCATCTACTATTTATATAATTAGCAGAACCACAATTATTATTACCGTATTGTCCGATAACTTCTTAATAATAATAATAATAATAATAATAGCAAAAATGATAATGATTATTATTATTACAACTGTAACAACAACAACTACTACATACATACGACATACATACAGTACATACATTCATCAGTTACACTTCTCGGAGTCCATAAAAAACGGCTTAGCTGATGAAAAGTACAGTGTTTTATTCAAGCCCAAATCATAGGTCTTAGACACACACACACACACACACACACACCGGGAGAGAGAGAGAGAGAGAGAGAACACATAAGTTAGCATTATATATATATATATATATATATATATATATATATATATATATATATATATATATATATATATATATATATATATATATATATATAATATTCAGGTGCTTTCCAGGTAATGAAGGATGTCGGTACTAACTAAGAGTAACTAAGGAAGAAATGGTTAAGTGGCAGAATACTTAAGTCGGGGCTGTCGTCTTGTCTTATTCTCAAGGATCCGAATTTTCCCAAAGGTTATTACAGGTGTTTTTCCGACCATTTAAATGCCACCACGTGTGTAGGTCGATCTTCTACCCTTAGCCTTAGCCATCCGACGATGTTTATTTTAGTCTTGCTCTCTACGGTCCTTTTCAATCAGTTTATAGGTGACTTTTCTTACTGATTTTCTCTCTCTCTCTCTCTCTCCCCGAAATCCTCTGAAAGTAGGAATTATAACTAAAAATATATGTTCTAGGATTCAAAAGGTCTAATATTCTTTATTACAGTTGCCTAGCCTTCCCAGAGATGAATAATATGGGCCTAATTTAACGTGTTTTTAATAATAATAATAATAATAATAATAATAATTTCTACATTTCTCACTGCCTACATTAAGAAGGTATTTTGGCTTTGTGACCAAAAAAAAAAAAAAAAACACTATCAGATGGATGTGCATATAAAACAGAATAATGACTGACGACCATCAAATGAACAAGTGACTAAATTTTGGGCGAAAAGGTAAAAGGTCAAGGTCATGAAAAACAGGAAAGGGGGACAGTGCTGCCTTGGCGGAGGTATGCGTTCTCTGGGTGTTCTTGTTAATATTATCACAGACAATTTCCCTTTTGCTATTCTATTAATTTGAAAATCTGAGGAAGAATAGGAGAGAAAAGAGTAAGAAAATAAAGGAATAGGGAGAAGAGGAAAGCAGAAAAGATAAAGAGAAGAAAAAGAAGTAGAAAAGAGGCAGGGATGAAGGGAAGATTAGGTACTGATATGGGAGGCAGTGAATGAAGGGAAGGAGGAAAGGACGAGGGAAAGGCAGGAGGAAATGAGATTAAATGATGGAAACTGGGAGGAGCGAAGAATGGAACGCGGATGAGGGGAAGGAGCGACATAGTAAGGGGAAGGGGGAGGGGAGCAAGGGTCAGGAGAGGGGTAGGGGTAAGGAGGGTGAGAGGGGAAGGATGAAGGAATGGGGGAGGAATGAGTGTGAGGGGTGAGAAGGAGAATAAGTGAAGGGGGCGCCAGGATAAGGAAGGTAAGAGGAGGACTGAAGGGGTAAGGGGTGATGGGGCGATGGGAACGTTGCTGAAGTGGGGGAAGGGTCAGAAATGAGGAGAAAATAAAGGGAGATGAAGGGGGTGAGGGGAGGAGAGGGTAAGGCACTGGTGGGTGAGGGAGTGAGAATTGGTGGAATGATGGAATGAGGGAGGAATGAGGGGAGAGGTAAGGGGGAGGAGGGAGGCGGGGCACCGGTGGGGGTGAGGGGTGAGAGGGAGGAGGGGCATGAATGTAGGAATGGTGGGTGAGTAAGGGGATGAAGGGGTGAGGGGAAGGGGATGAGGCACTGGTGGGGAGGAAGGGGGAGGGGGATGAGTCGGACAGGAATGAAGGAACAGGGGAGTGAGTGAAAGGGGGGGGAGGTGAAGGGGAGGGGTTGGGGACAGGGTATGGCACTGGGAAATGGGGAATGCAAAGGGCCGGAATAAAAGGAATGGGGAGGAATAATTAAGCGGCTGGAAGGGGTAAGGGGATGAGGGAAGGGTAAGGGGAGGGGTAAGGGGGACGGAGGAGAGGTAAGGGGTTAGGAGGAAGCGGGCGCGACACTGGTGAGGGAGAGGAGGGGAGGGCGGCGGGAGTGCCAGGAATGAAGGAGGAATGGGGGGAGAGGGGTAGAGGTGAGGGTCAGGGAGGCGTGGCACTGGGGGTGGGGGGTGAGTGCCACACGGGGTTTAGGAGTGCCTGTGTGGCTTTGCTGGACTAGTGTGGTGGTGCTCGGGCCTACGGAGTTGTGGCGAACGGTGGTACTGGCGGTGACTTGGTGGTGATGACGTGGTGAACTGTGGTGATGGTGATGACTTGTGGTGAACTGTGGTAGTGATAATTTGGGGTGAACTGAGGTGTTGTGGTGTTGACTTGTGGTGGCGTGTGGTGAAAAGTGATTTGTTCAGCTACAATGGTGTGAACTGTGGTGGTGTGGTAGTCTACGATTTTGGAGTGGTGTGGTGACGTGTGGTGAATCGGGTGAAATGTGGTGGTGTGGAAGGCGTATTTTGGTGCCGTGTGGTGCTCAACAAGGTCCTTTTTGGTGTGGTGGGATGACGTGTGGTAATGTGGAATGGTAGTTAGGTAGCCATCTATTTTGGTGTGGTGTGGTGTGGTGTGGTTGTGCAGGAGTGTGGTAGGGTCCTTCACATGGCGGTGTGGTAGTCGACTATTATATGTGGCAGTGTGGTGAATTCTGGCAGTGTGGTGGTGATATGTGGTATGTGAAAGGGTAACATGGCAGTGGGGAAGTGTGGTGTAGCTGTGGTGTATCTGTGTGACACTATGGTAATGTGGCAAAGAGATGGTATGATAATGTGGCTCAGGGTAGGCCTAAGTGTGGTGGAGTGCTGGTGTAGAAGTGTGGTGGTGTACAGTTCATTTGTGGTATTTTGCAAGTGTGGTGACTTAATGGTGTGAAAAGTATTTATGTAAGTGTGGTGGTGTGGTTAAGTGTTTTTGTGTGTGGTGGTGTGGTAGAGCGTTTTGTGTAAGCGTGGTAATGTGGAGGTCCTAGCGAGGTTCTATATAACTGTGGCGCTGTGATGGTTCCGTACTGTGGTGCGGTGGTGGGGTGGATTTTGATAAGTGTGTTAGCCTGGTAATAAGACAGATGGTGTGGTAGCGGGGCAGTAAAACAGATGGTGTGGTAGTGTGGTAGTAAGACGGTAGTGTAGTGTAGTGATGGTCCGAATGTATGTTTTGAATGCAACTGCAAATATGTATTTTCAATATTCGCAAATACGAATGCGAATGCGAATGCGAATTTTCTGTTTGATGACACAGAAACATGAGTTATTCATATTTTTTTGTACGAATTACTTTCACTGTAAGAGTTTCAGCCACAGAAAATAGAATGACCAAATTTCTATCCATTTTCAATATTACCAGGATGCGGGACGAGGACCCAACTCTTTCATGCATCCCCCGGGGATATCAGACGCGTCCTGGACGAACTTCGAACGGACCCAAAACAGATCACGTCAGACAGGCGTTCTCCCCCTCCATCCCTCTCCCTCTCTCAGAAATTCTTGAAATTTAGGGTACTTTTTCTGTTTTTGAGTTTAAAAAATCTTGAGATTACCCACTTTTCAATGAGAAATTCTGAAAATCTGTCACTAGGCAAAAAATCTGGAGAAATCCAGACTTTTCTGGGAATCTGGCGACTGCATGATGCAGCAAACAGTCCTAGTTTGCTTGGCACGGCTGCTTGGTTGCCAACACTAACCTAGTACACTCGTTCAACTCATGCTTTTAACTCTTTATTTGATTTTCTATAAACTTTATAAAGTTATCTTATTAATATTCGCATAATACTTTCATGACAACATGCAAATGCAAATGTGAATGCGAATACAGAAAAAATATACGAATATATGCAAATGCGAATGAAAAGGCGAATATACTGTGGTGTGGGGAACCTAGTATAGTGATGCAAGATGATGCCAGTAAGAGAGTGTGGTGGTGACGTGGTGTGATGAGTGTGGTGAATGTGATGGTGTGGTAGTGTGGTGCTATGGTAGTGCTGGTAGGTAATATGGTGATGCTACAGTATCAGAAGCTATGGTAGTATGACAATAAGCAACACTAATAACAGATACAAGTTCAGAGTGCGATGGCGTGGTGATAATGGTAGTTGTGGTAGGTGCGATGATAGCAGTAATTGTGGTAAGTGTCGTAATGTGGTAGTTGTGGTAGGTGCGGTGATAGTGGTAGTTGTGGTAGGTGCGGTGATAGTGGTAGTTGTGGTAGGTGCGGTAATAGTGGTAGTTGTGGTAGTTAAGGTGGTCGTGATGTGGTAGCTGTGTTGGCCTAAATGTGGAGACTTGAACCTAATTATTATGCAACTAGCTATATTGGTGGTTGTGGTAGTTTACATGGGAGTGGTTGGTGCGGTAGTTGTGTTGATTCTGATGATTGTGGTAACCTAGTTGTGGTAGTTATGGTAGCTGTGATGTCTGTGGTTGTGGTGGTTTTCGTCGTGACTGATGTGGTTGCTTTTTGGTGGTTGCGATGGTATGGTAGGGATGGTGGTTACGATGATGTGGTAGTTATGGTGGTTGCGGCGGTGTGGTAGGTATGGTGGTTGGGATGGTTTGGTAGTAATGGTGGCTGCGATGTTGTGGTAGTTATGATGGTTGCAATGGTGTGGTAGTTATGGTGGTTGTTGGTAGTTAAAGTCGCCCTGATGGTTATGGTGGTTGTACTAGTTTTAGCTGTGGTGGGTTTGGTTGTGGTAGGTGTGATGGTTTTGGTAGACGGGCGAAAGTAGTGGTTGTGTGGTCTTTGGTGGTTCTGATGGTTATGGTTGCTGATGGTTGTGTGGAATCGGTAATGTGGTGCTGAATTTTGTGTGTGTGTGTGTGTGTGTGTGTGTGTGTGTGTGTGTGTGTGTGTGTGTGTGTGTGTGTGTGTGTGTGTGTGTGTGTGTGTGTGTGTGTGTGTGTGTGTGTGTGTGTGTGTGTGTGTGTGAGAGAGAGAGAGAGAGAGAGAAGCTTTATTCAAAGTGACAAGTGATGATGTCCGCGAAAGCAGAGATAAAAAAATATAGATGTTATATTAAGTGGCAGGCAAGTGGTGGACAGATGTGGAGAGAGAGAGAGAGAGAGAGAGAGAGAGAGAGAGAGAGAGAGAGTGTTAATTATTTCTATGTCTGTATCCTGCTGTCTGAAAATGAAAATGTGGTGGGATGAGGCAAAAATGCAGAGTATACTCGTAGACAGACAGACAGATAGGCAGATAGATAAATAGGTAGACAGACAGCCATAGAATGATAGAAAGATGAACAAAATACAGGTACTTTTCTGTTTACAATGCTATTACACAGGTAGGAGATAAAAGTGAGGTAGAAGAAAGGTATTTGGGGGGAGGCGGTGTCTCAATCGGTAGAGAGGTGGCCTGCGGTCCTACCGGACCCAGGTTCAAATCCCCGCTGGGACAGGGAACAGTTTAAGGATTTGAATTTCATGTAAAGCAGACTTTACCAACCTACCAGGAGACCCGCCGACATGTCTTACAAATACCCCCGCTAATACCAATACACCAGTCCTGTATGAGACAGCCCTAGCATGTATTCAATATGGAAGGTGATTGTTAGCGCCGAAGTGGTGACATGTAGAGGTGTATGATATGTAGGAGGACTACTGGGCATTGGGAGCAGGCTTTGAAGCCTCTGTCCAGAGTTTAAAAAAAAAAAAAAAAAAAAGCAAACAAATACACAGATAGAGAAATAGAAATAAAACACATGTGCATCTTATCTACCTGTATATACTGCTATTTTTGACTGGACAGCACGACAGGATGACAGTGAGCCGAAAGAGATATTGATATAGATTCTGTTGATAGATATGTGAAGATCATAAAAGACTTCTGTTCACAATGCCATTCTAAACTGCAGACAGATGGGGTGCGGGTGAAGACGAGACAGTAAAGAGAGACACAGAGATACACAACAATGATAACATAATGAGGTTGTATATTTATATTTATACAGCTCATTTAAACTGTGCACAGATGTCGTGTGGGAAAGCCAGGAAATAGAGAGAAAATACAGATGTCTTTGGAATGGTTCTTATTTTCTGCCATCTTTAACACCAATTTTTTTTGGGGGGGCAGATTTTTTCGTCACTGACTTTAGGTATTTTCTATTGCTTTTTTTTTTTCTTTTTCACTCATTTGACTTTTTAAAAATTCTGCTTTTGTTGCATAGATTTTTGTTTTTTGTTTTAGCTATAAGGGAGGCTTTCGGGCAAGAAGGGTTCGCAATTGCCTTCATTAAACACACTAGTACGAGAAGTGATGTTATTTCCCTAAAACTCTGTAAATTTTTAGTCTTTCTCCATTTCATTTTATTTTTCTGTCTTTCCTTCCATTTACTGCTGCTATGTCCTACTCAGCTTTACTCACATCTCAGTTTGTTCTCTCTCTCTCTCTCTCTCTCTCTCTCTCTCTCTCTCTCTCTCTCCACTCGCCTTATGTCCCTCGATACCACTCTCTTTCCCTCCTCACTCCCGCACTACACTTAAAAGTATTGAAACCCTCTCTCTCTCTCTCTCTCTCTCTCTCTCTCTCTCTCTCTCTCTCTCCACGTCTGACATTTTCCCTTTCATGCTTATCTCGGTCTATTTATGGAGTGACAGACAGACACGGACAAATAGGCAGACAGACAGGTAGGCAGACAGACGAATGGATATAAATAGCCGAGAGAGAGAGAGAGAGAGAGAGAGAGAGAGAGAGAGAGATGAATGTGAACAGGAAGACACAAATATAAAATGAATAACTCTAAATAATTCTGTACTTAAGCTTCATAATTCTTTCTTTGCCAAAACAGAGAACGTTTAGATGAACACAAGAACATTATATAACAAGAAGAGGAGATGGAGAACAATTAAATAAAAAAAAAAGGAAAGAGGAGTAAAAGCAAGAGGAAAAGAGGAAAAAAAATTAGAAGAAGGAAAGGGTTAAAGAGAAGGAAAAAGCAAGAGAAAAATAAAAATAAAGATAAAAAAGTTAATAGAGTAAAAAAGGAAAATAAGTGAAAGTATAAAACAATAACAAAACTGGTGAACGAAAGAACAGTGGAGAGAACAGTGAACAAATTAAGAACTGAAAACAAATACCACGATAATACATAGAGGGAAAGAACAAATCAAGTGAACGATGAACAAAGGAATAATGACAAAGGGATGAGTGAGAAATAGGAGTAAAGGAGAACAAACAAGAGAAAGAGAACAACTGAGAACTAGAGAGAACAGAATAGGAAAATAAGAGAAAGTTAGCTAACGGGAGAACAAATAAAAGGTAGAGAGAACAAAGAACAGAACAAAGAACCATAAGCAAGTGAGCCCTACATAAAACAAATAACATAATCAAGAATGGAAAAGTAATAAATAACAGACAAGTGAGATTAGAAGAACAAAAACGTGAACAAAAAACAAAAAACACAAAAATCAATAAGTGGACAACAAGAGCCACACACTTCCACCTCTCTCTCTCTCTCTTTCTCTCTCTCTCTCTGTTCCTTTGATGTTATATTGAACTCCAGGCATCCTCACCCCCTTCGTTCCTGTTCTTTGTGTTATTTTAGCCAAGTGTTATTTTTCCGTGTTTTTTCTGTTCTTCAAATCTAGTTACTCCAATTTTTCTTCACCATTTTTCGCGTCGCCTTTCCCTCTGCGTTTTTCTAGTTTCGAGTTAATCTTATTCTTTATTTTTTTTTTTTATCTCTACTTTCCCTGTTCAGTATTTAGGTCCATTTTTTGTCTTGTTTCTGTTCTTCATACCTATTTTTTTTCCTCCGTATTTTTGTTCTCGTCTTTCTTATATTTCAGTAATCTTTTCGTCTGTTCTCACTGTCTATAAATTTAATGATTCTTTTTTCTTGGGCATTACTATTCACAAACTTAATTTTCGATTTCTCCCTGCCTTCAAAAATTTGGGCTCGTTTCGTTATTCATATTAATCTAGTTTTAAATATTATTCTTTTAATTTTTTATATCTTGTTTCTCCCTTTCTGTTTTCCTCAGTAGGTTCTCTTGTTTTTTTCTTTGTTTTCCATATCTGTCTCCCTTTTATATATCTTTATTCTTGTTCAATCATCTTATTTGTTGTTCACAGCCACTTTCTCACTTTTTTTCAGCTTGTAGTCTCTTGTATCTGTTATTTTAGTTGCGTTCTGTTCGTTCATCTTATCAAGTTCTCCTGTTCTTTATACTCTCGTCTCGTGTGATATTCTAGCCCTGTTCTTCTTCCTCTTCTTGTTCTTCATATTCGATTTCTCCTTTTTTACGTTCTCGTGTTCTGCCCTTTAGGTTTTTATTTTATTTTGCATTTTTATATTTTGTCATTCAGAGCATTTTTCTTGTCCTTCCCTGTAATCCTTTTCTGCTTTATTTTCTACTTCTCTGTTTCATTGTTTCTTCCTCTTTCTTAATTAGTTCTTTCATTTTTTTATCTTTCCCTTATTCTGGTCTGTTCTCTTGTTCTAATCTCATCACCCGTGTTCTCACATTTGTTATCTGTTCCTGGTGTTATAAGGTCTCCCTGTTCTCCTTTACTGTATCCTTCTCCTTCCTCCTCTTCTGTTATAGTACGTGTTTTTTTTCAATTTATTTCGTTTTCTGGAAGTACTCTCTTTTGCAAACTCGATTTCCCCCCCTATTTTTCTGGCATCTGTTTGTCCCCCTCTTTCTTCCTGTTAGTTATATTGTTCTCTAGTGTTCTGCGTTCTGTCCTCGTGTTGTTCTCTGTCCTCGTGTTATTGTTCAGTCCTCGTGTAATTATTCTCTGGTGCTCTACGTTCTGTCCTCGCGTTATTGTTCTCTGTCCTCGTGTTATTGTTCTCTGGTGTTCTGCGTTCTGTCCTCGTGTTCTCTATTGTTCTCTCGTGTTCTTCTGATGCGTCTCCTGCGGCCCAAGTCTCCCTCGAGGATGCTTAAGTTCTGCGGGGGTCCTAAGAAGAGGGAGGAGAAGGAGGAGGAGGACGAGGGGGTAAGTGAGCTGAGAGAGAGAGAGAGAGAGAGAGAGAGAATAATGGAAAGGGGATAAGAATGAGAGGCAGAGGAAGGGTGGAGGGAAGGGGGAGGGCGAGGGGAAGAGTGAAATACTATGAGAGGAGAAGGGAAAGGAGGAGTAGAAAGGAGAAGGAGAGGGAGAGGGAGGGAGGAATAAAAAAAAAAGGGGGGGAGGGGGAAGGGGAAGGGGTTGTTATGAAGTGACAAGTAAGGAAGGGAAGGGACAAAGAGTGAGAGAGAGAGAAACTGGAGGGAGGAAAGAACAAGAGGAATGAGGAAAATGAATGTTAAAAAGGAAGAGAAAGAATAAGAGGGTATAAGAGACAGCAAAGAGGGAGAAGGAAATAGACAATGATAGAATAAGGAGAAAGAATACAGGGGAGTGGGATGGATGTAAGAGAGGGAGAGAAGAAGAAGGAAATCTAGAAGGACAGTGCAAACAGAGGGAGAGGAGGAGGACAGAAGGGGAGGTTTGTAAGAGATAAAGGAAGAGGAAGAGGTAAAGGAAGAGTGAGAATATACAGGCAAACAGAGAGAGAGAGAGAGAGAGAGAGAGAGAGAGAGAGAGAGAGAATATGACAAGATACTAACAAGGAGAGAAAGACAGGAGAAAACAGGGACTCACATATTTTCCTATTTAACATTATCATTATTACTCTTCTTTTCGCACGCAAACTAATCTCTTCCCACGCAAACCAATTTATAAGCTGGAAAAGGCTGGGCAGTTTTTGCAATAATTAATTACTATAACTCAATTTTTCAAACTCAATTTTTCACACACTACTGGACCAAAACTGATAAATATTTACAAATTTCTATTTACCACGATAATTAACTCCATGTTTTATTTTCTTGTACTTAAATATCACTTACTATCATTATTCTTGCCCTTTCTATACCCTTATTACCAGTGACGTTTATCGTGTCATTATAACTGTGTTCATATCATATTCTATTTATATCACTATCATCCCTTTTCATCATCATTCTCTATCATCATCATCATCAGTGTCATTATCATCCTTTCTTGATCACCATCCTCAATATTATCATCATTAATAATCGTCATCATCCTTCATTATCATCCTTTATCAACATCATCATAGTTATTATCATTCTTTCTTTATTACCATCATTAATAATCGTCATAATCCTTCATCATTATCATCCTTTATCATCATCATCATCGTCATCATTATCATCCTTTATCATCATCATCGTCATCATTATCATCCTTTATCATCATCATCGTCATCATCCTTCATCATTATCATCATCATCATCACGGCATTTTCCACGCCCTCAAAGGCCTTACGTCGGAACATGAATCAGTGGATAAATATGTTCCAGTTCTACCAGCTTTTCCTGTACCGTGGGAGCTACGAGGATGTTTGCCTTGGAGTGGCCATATCCTTACGCCAGAATACACAGGGAGGGGGGTGCAGTCCAGATTCCTTCAGTACCCCCCAAACCACGAAGGGAATACGTGGGCAGTGTACTTACCACTTATCCCCAACGCCATCATTATGTGAGCTGTTTCTTAATCGTAACAAAATCGTCTGGTGTATTCAGAAAAGAAAAAAGGATAAAAAGAAAAGATGTCATTGTACTGATGGGGTTAATGGGGACTGTTTATAACCTCTTCAGTACGAGAGGTCCTTCCTTAGATGAAAGTAATCGATCGGTGTTAGAAAGAGTAAAATATAAAGGGATGGCGCCGAAAATGTTGGATAAATTCAGTCTCAGTATCCTTACCACGAAATACATAGTGTGGTAGAGCTAATTACAAATCAGTGTTCTTATCTATTACCAATATCATTATCACCAAAATCGTCATCTTCAGCTCTCGATACTATCCTCACCATCAGTAATTCTCCTCTCCATCACCACCTAGCTCAATCATCACTAATCTATTATCATTATTAATTGGCTCTATTCACCACTGTCACCACCAATCACCATCACCCCCTTCTGTCAATAGCACCCTCCACCACCATTCACATCACCCAATCCATATTCACCATCATTATCACCTCTAACACCCTCATGTCACTATTCATTATCACCAAAATCATCACTTGCCACCTCCCACACCACAAATCCCACCCTCTTCCTCACCACTCTCGTCCACACACACCGCCACTCTAAAAAACACAACCACTTACACTCATCACCCCTCCAAGTAATCACAACCACTTACACTCATCACCGCTCACCACTCCGTCATAAACAGCCACTATCATCGTCCACATCCATTACCACCACAGTCACCACCACCACCACCTACAATACCCAACACCACCACTCACACCCACCCTTTCCCTTACCTTTTCACCAACACATGGCACTTATTATTCTTCTCACCCACACCCAAGACTTGACTAACCTCACTACCCACATCCATACCTGTATCCAAAAGACCCACTCGCGCCCAAAAGACCCACCCATAAACACCCTTACCCATCCAACATCAAAAAACACCCTCAACCATCCCCCATACGCCAGACTTGCCCATCCTCACCACCCACATCCAAAACATCCACACCCACCCAAACACCCACACCCACACCGAAAAACACCCT
>NC_136977.1:7742157-7769657 GCF_032717465.1 Coenobita brevimanus | reverse complement strand
TGAGTAAGCGAAAGTGAGTGTGGCGGTGTTGTGGTGGTCTTGGCAATGTGCTGTGGTGGTGGTGGTGGTGGTGGTGGTAGTGCCGCCCGGTGCCACCTCCTTCAGTGCCATCACCTCGCCCACGCCGCCGCCACCACCTGCCTGCCCCACCATCGCATACACTGTGCCATCCAGGAGCCGTTGTACCATCGGTGCCATTCAGGTGTTTGTGAGTGTCGAAGTGTCTGTTAGTGCCATTAAGGAGTTTGTGAGTGCCATCAAGAAGTTAGTGAGTGCCATCAAGGTGTCTAAATAAACTCTGTGCCATCAAAATACCTGTAAGTACCATCTAAGTGTCTGTGAATGCCATCAACGTGCTTGTGAGTGCCATCGTGTTGTGAGTGCCATCGAGGTTTATCTAAGTATATAAATCATCAACGTGTCGTCAGTGTGTTGTTGGTGCCATCGAGATGTGTTTGTGCCACCAGTGATATCTAAGTGTCTGTCTCCCGCCTGTGTCATCAAACCGTCTGTGAGTGCTACAAAAGTGTCTGTGTCGCTAAAGAGTTTGTGAGAGTCAAAAAAAAGTCTGTATGCTGCCTGTGCGATCGAGGTAAATGTCAGTGTCTATATGCCACAGAAGCGTCTACGTGCGATGGGTGGATTTGTGTGACACCCTGGCCATTGATACGTTTGTGAGTGCTTCTGTGGCAATGCAGTGTCTGTGTGCCGTCTGTGTCATCTAGGTTTCTGTGAGTGCCATCGGGTGTCTGTGTGCTGCCTTTGCCGTAAAGTTGCCTGCGTGTCGCCTGTTGCATCAGGGTGTCTGTGTCGTCTGATTCATCAAGGTGTGTGTGTGTCGCCTGTGTCATCAAGGTGTATGTGTGTCACCTGTGTCATCAAGGAGTTTGTGTCGCGTGTCATCAAGGTGTCTGTGTGCCGCCTGAGTCATAAAGGTGTCATCAGGTTGCTTGCGTGTCGCATGTGTCATTGAGATGTCTGTGTGTCGCCTGTGTCATCAAGGTGTCTGTGTGTCGCCTGTGTCATCAAAGTGTCTGTGTGCCGCCTATGTCATCAAGGAGTTCGTATGTCGCCTGTGTCATCCAGGTGTCTGTGTGTCGCCTGTCATCAAGGAGTCTGTGTGTCGCCTGTGTCATCAAGGTGTCTGTGTCGTCTGTGCCATCAAGGTGTCAGTGAACTGTCTATGCCATGAATGTCTGAGAGGTGGCGTTTATACTACCATACTATCATAGTGTTTATGTGCCATTTGTACTATCGAAGTGTCTTTGTGCCAACTGTGCCCTCGATCTGTCTGTGCCACTGTAGTGCCGTTTGTACCACTGTAGAAACTTATGGCTCTGAACTGCCTCGAATGCCATCAGACAGTCAACGCTATGTATGCATGTGTTATGCTTTGTGCCACCTGTGCTATCAAAGTGAATAACTTGTTTGTGCCATCAGGAAGCCATATCGTGTCATCAAACTGAGTGTTAGTGCCATCTGTTTGCACCATCATAGTGCCACCTGTGATATCAATGTGACACGCTGAATGATCGCTATGTTTAAAAGTGCCTTGTGTTTCTGCCATCTGAGTGACAATTTGGTGTCAACTGACTACTTTGCTTAACACTTTCATTACTGGAACATGTTCTGTTCTTTATTTCTGCTACCAACAGACAATTTTACTCAACTTAGGAGAGACTTTTCAAACTGAAGATATCGTTTGCACCCTTCATTAACTCCTTCACTGCAGCAGATTCTCCCCCGGGCTTACTCTAATCGTCTGGAGATAGCAAAAATAAACTAAATAAGACGTCTTGGTACTAAGAGAATTTACGTATCATAAGTGCTATCCGAAAGTGCTGCAACTGTGCGCCACCGCGCCCCCACAGTGTCATATGTCTAATGCAATCTGAAATCTTGAATGCTTAGTGCCACTTATGAATGCTAACTAAATGCCCCCCTTTATAATGCCATAAACGCCATTCTTTAATATCAACTATGAATACCGTCTGAGTTCCATCCTTTAATTCCACCTGAAAGTGATCCCAGTCTCATCTTCAAAGCCGTCCTAATGCGGTATGTCGTTTGCGTCCTGTGTTCATAGGCCGCGTATAACCTTATCAATGTGCCATCAGGGAGTGCCACTTAGATGCCGCTTTGCTCCACTCGGGTAACGATTAGTGTCAATTCATGCCACCTGCTAGTGCCATCTGAGTGCTGCTTAATGCCATCTCGGCGACGTCCGGGTGTATCAGTGCCACCAAATTGCCAAATATGGTTAAATGAAATGATGCTTAGTGATGACTGACTGTCATCTGCTTGTGCAACTTACATGCCGCGCAATGCCATCAGAATCCCACCATTTAGTGCCTTCTGAATATCATGTGATGACTGAGTGCCACCTGCATGCCATAATGTGAAGTCTGAGTGCCATCAACCATCCACTTGAAAGCCGCTTATCACTAAGTTCCACATCTTGGTGCCATCTAAATGTCGTCAGATGTTTAGTCTGAGTGTCACTTGCTAATGCCATCTGAATACTACTTAGTGTCATTTAGGTGCCACAAGTTAGTGTCACATGAATATCACTTGACGATGCTTGAGTGTCATCTGTCAGTACCATTTAAATGTGTAATGCAATCTGAGTGGCACCGTATATCCGAATATGAAAACTACATCCCATCTGAATAAAGCCTGCGTCATGTGAGTACCAGTGGCTCCTCTTAGTAATGCTATCTTTCACTGCCATCAGAGTGCGACATCTTGGTGTCATTAGTGCCGCTTAACAAGCAAATCAAGCGTAGCCTACTTCCATCCGCGCGCATCTAATAGTGTTTTCCCTGCCATCCATGAATGCCACGTAAGTTCCGACTGAGTGCCAGGCGTAACTGCACTCTGATCCCCGTAAGAGTGCCACCCGTGTCTTGTAACTGAGTGCCGCTTGTGCCATTTTGCGTGTCGTTCGTGAATGCCTTTTACGTGCCATTTGTGCCATCCCGAAGAGTGGCACTAAGAGGTTGTTGTGGACACGTGGGTAGTAGTGGTCTCTCTCTCTCTCTCTCTCTCTCTCCTTGGCACATTTCCTAATTTTTTTTCGTTTCTTCCTTTTTCGTATCTTCTCGGCTAAGTTACCCAAACTCTCACTACTTCTTGGCACATTGAGTCATTCCCTCTCTCTTTTTTTTTTTTTTTTCTTTCTTCCTTTTTCGTTTCACCTTGCTCTCTTCTCTCACTTCCTTTGTTTTCACATCTTTTCTGCTAAGCTCTCCTTGTCTCTCGTTTTATCTGTCTGTCTGTCTCTCTCTGTTTACACTGTCCCTCCTTGTTTTAGTCATTCCTTAATTCATTCCTCATCCTCACCCCCTCTTCAACTCTCCTCCTCCTCCTCTATCCCCATAATTTCTCCTCCCAAATCTCTTTAATTCCCCACCAAACAAGCACGTTTTCTTTCATCCCCGTCCTCTCCCCCTTCCACACCCTATCACCTTCCCTCCCCAAACCTACCCCACCCTCCCCTTTCTCCCTTCCTTCCTCTCCACCTGCCTAACCTCTTAAACTCTTAGCACCTTTTCCATCCAACCATCCCCCTCCCCTTCCCCTAACACCCAGCCTTTCCCTTCCCTCCCACCACACCCATTCCCCTCCCCTCCTTCTCTCTTCACCTGCCCAACCTTTTAAACTCTCCGCACACCTTTTCAATCCATCCGACTTCCCCTTGGCTACCCCTTCCACCCCTCCCTCCATCGCCCTTCCTCTCCCCTCCTTTTACCCCTTTGCTTCACCAACCCCTTCCCCTCCACCCTTCATCTACTTTCCTATTCCCAACCTCACCCCTCTCTCTCCCTAACATATTTACCCACCCTCTTTCACCTTCCCCCTCCCTTCCAATATACTCATCCTTCACATTCCCACTCATCCTTCTCTCTCATCCCTCTATACCCCTCCTCTGCAATCCTTTTTCCTCCCTCACCTCTTTCACTGCGATACTCAAAACAAGATATCTTATTCTAACTTCAGATGTTTTTATTCAGCACAGAGAAAATGTTTGCAGTCATAGCTAAAAAACAATTTGGATAACTTTTATTGCGATGGTTAAGCTTGGTACAATAATCTGGTTAACCACAGACAAGTTTATTCGGCAAAGGGAGAATCTACGGAGCCATAAGTTTAAATTCATCCTTTTTACTTCACAATACGCCTCCCTTCCTCTCCTGCTCACTTTTTTCCCCACACTATTTTACCTTTCCCTTTCTTTTCCCACTTTAATTCATCCCTTCTCTCCCCTCACTCTTCCTCTAAATCCATTCTCCTAACCCCCTTCGCTCACTATCTTTCCTTCCCTCCTTCCCTTCCCATTTCCACACTCCTCCCTTTCATCCTTTCCCCAACCTACCTCATCGTACCCCTAACATCACAATCCACTCTTTTCTCCCTACTCTTCCCCTTCCTCCTTTCCATTTCTTCCCTTCCCCCTACTCTTCCTTCTCATCCTTTACCCAACCTTCCTCACCCTTCCTCTCTTCTTCCCCCACCCCTTCCCTTACCCCTCACTTCCCCTTCATCCTCTCCCCAATCTCATTCTCCATTCCCCTCTGCTCCCCTCCACCCTTCATTCATATCTCCTTACTTAAACATTTTTCTAAACTTTCTCTCATATCTCATGCACTTCCTGCCACTCATACCCCTTCTCTCTGTATCTCCATCCCCCCCTCTCCTTCCTCCCCTTCCCTCTTCTCTCTCTTCTCTGCTAAATTTCTTCTACCCCCCTCTCGACTACAGCATACTTATCTTTTCCTCGTCTCCCAGTCCCTCTCACCTTTACTCATCCCCCTCCTCCCTCTTTCCCCCCCTCCTCATTTTTTCCCCTGCCTTCCTTACCATACTTATCTTCCTCACTCCCCTCCATCTTTCTTCCCATCCCTCTCTTTTTCTCTTTTCAGTCCGCATTTTTTTCATCCTTAGCATTAAACTATTTTCTCCCTATCTCCCTCCTTCTTCCCGTACCCTCCACATCTCTCCTCCACCTTTTCTTCCCTCCCCCTTCCACTTCCCTCACTCCTCCCCTTCTTCCCCTCCTTCCCACTTCCTTATCTCCCTCCACCTTTTCTACTCATTACTCTCCCTCCCCCATCTCTCTCATCCTCCACATCAATCTTTCCTCCTCTACTCATTTTTTATCCATCTTTATCCCTCCCCCTCTCACATCCCCCTCCTCACTCCATGTGCCCCCCCTTCCTAAATCTCCTCCCCCCCTCCCCAGTACATCTCTCTCTTCCTTCCCTCCCCACGTGCCCCCCCTTCCTAAATCTCCTACCCCCTCTCTCTCTTCCCCCCCCCCTCTCCATGTGCCCCCCTTTCCCAAATCTCCTCTAACCCCCCTCCCCAGTACACAAACACAGTGCCACGGTGCCAGTAGTGCCTCGTGGTGCCAGTGCCCTCACCCACGCTAACCGGGTAGCTACTCTCGCCCGGTACACTCACTTCTTACCGGTACACTCCTCTTTCTTCCCGGTACACCCCTGTCTGTTACCGGTACGACTATCTCTTATCAGTTATTCGCGTTCTACCGGTACTGAAGCGCTTATTTACAGCTGAATGAAAAAAGTCTACCGGTACTGACAGGAAATGCAGGTACCGAAAGTGACTGCCGGTACCTCAGTCTCTTACCGGTACTGAGACTGACAAGAGGTATCTCATCTTACCGGTACCTCACTTCTTTGGACACAGATACTTGACTGAAATGCTTTACCGGTACTGTGACTTATCTACCGGTATGTCCAATCTCCCGTTCACGACTCTACCGGTTCTACGCCATACCGGTAGCAAGAGTTGATACCGGTACTTCATATCACCACTGAAACACTATACCGGTACTGCTATTTATTACCGGTACTTCGTCTCCCGGTTCAGCCACGTTTTACCGGTACTCCACACCTACCAGTACATGTCTAACGGTACAAAGATTAGTAACGTCATTTCTTTGCGGTACTCAACTTTACTGGTACGAAGATGATATTACCGGTACTCCAGGTCTACTCCGGTACCGATGTGTGTCTTTATTTAACCGGTTCTACGGCTACCGGGAGTAAATCTATAACTTGTTGTCCGTGTACGGGGGGGGGGGGATATGAATTAACCGGGCCTTGTGGTTACCGGTTAGCGTACTGGTGTGATTTATGTGTACAGCGTTATCCTGCCCAGTTCAGTGACAGTGCCCAGTTTGAGCGTTAAGTTCATCCCGTAAAACACACACACACACACACACACACACACACACAACCCCCTCCCAAAAAAAAAACCCCACTGCATTCTGAAAAGGTTAGGGGGAAAAAAACAAGGATTACTCAATTCTGAACAAGTGAACGTGAGGAAAAAAAAAATGGGGAAAATAGTCACCCCAATATGAACGTGTCAAGGTGAATATGAGTCACGATCACCTGAGGGGAAGGTGACTCCATTCTGACCAGGTGAAGGTGAAATTAAGACACAATCCCCAAAGAAAAAAAATGGAAAAAAAAAATTGCACTCCTAATATGTGAAGTTGAGGGAAAAAAAAAAAAAGAGAGTGGCCTTACTTTGAAAAAAAAAAAAAATGAAGGGAAGGTATATAACGAAAAAATATATATATATATTCTCAAAGTTATCTTAAAATCTGAACATATTAATATCAAGCCCATCTCTTCTCAACACGCCAAAGCCAAACATGCAAACGGCCAAACACTTGTTATAGATCCAAAATTAATCTTTGTGTGTGTGTGTGTGTGTGTGTGTGTGTGTGTGTGTGTATCAGGGAAGTAGAATTTTTACACGATATATTAAAAAAAAAACGTGATGTAATGGAAAATCATTTTTAAACGTGATTTTTTTTTAGAAATGACTGTCGGGCTGTTTTTCTGTTCCGTGTTATTTCAGGCGCCGTGTGTGTGTGTGTGTGTGTGTGTGTGTGTGTGTGTGTGTGTGTGTGTGTGTGTGTGTGTGATTTATCTTTTACCTCTTCAATCCGATGACATTTTTTATTCTTCCTTTCACCATCTGACGATTCTATTGATTGACTGATTTATTTATTTGGGGTCAAAATGGAGGTTTATATGACCTCCTTTATTTTTCACTAATTCTCAAAGTTAAAATAGAAATACACCACCGAACTGAAGGGGTTAGTAGAAAAACTGGTGTGTTCTGTGCGTGTTCTTGTATTAATATGTTCTTCAAGTTCAGCAGATTAATAACAGGATGAACAAGGTGAACAGGAAGGACACTTGACCTACTTGATATTTAAGTGACCATCGTACTGAGAAACTTACTAAGCTTTTTTTTTTTAAGTGCATGAAAATAAATGAAAATATATGGAAAATGTAAGTGGGAAAAAAACACCATGAATTTATACAGAAAATAATGATGGCACCATAATTCCAAGTCAAAAAAAAAAAAAAAAAAAAAAAAAAAAAAAAAAAATCCATAGGTGAAATTTTTGACTCGTGATACTTGCAATAGTGAAAACTTTTGATCCGTGAATCCAGCATATTTTACATACCGGCTCGCTATACCACTCACACCAGGACGCTAGCCTATACCACTCATACCAGGACGCTAGCCTATACCATTCATATCAGTACGCTAGCCTATACCACTCATACCAGGACGCTAGCCTATACCACTCATACCAGGACGCTAGCCTATACCATTCATATCAGGACGCTAGCCTATACCACTCATACCAGGACGCTAGCCTATACCACTCATACCAGGACGCTAGCCTATACCATTCATATCAGGACGCTAGCCTATACCACTCATACCAGGACGCTAGCCTATACCACTCATACCAGGACGCTAGCCTATACCATTCATATCAGGACGCTAGCCTATACCACTCATACCAGGACGCTAGCCTATACCACTCATACCAGGACGCTAGCCTATACCACTCATACCAGGACGCTAGCCTATACCATTCATATCAGGACGCTAGCCTATACCACTCATACCAGGACGCTAGCCTATACCACTCATACCAGGACGCTAGCCTATACCACTCATACCAGGACGCTAGCCTGGTATGAATCCGATATACCACTTAAACCACTTACAACAGTTTGCTATACCACTTGAGTTGCTATACCATTTAAACTAAGGCACTAAACCACTTATACCAGTTCGCTATACCACTTAAAGCAGGACTCAATGGCACTTACACTAGTCTACTATACCACTTAAATTAGCACGCTATACCACTCACACCAGTTAGCTTCACCACATATACTTGGATGCAATTTGGCTTATACCACGCCGTTATACCAGTGACATTAGGTCGCTATACCACTTATACGAGGATTCAACTGTGGCGATTTTTGTGAAGTAGTGTGGTATTAGTGGTGGTATTCGTGGCGGTGCTAGGTTGTGGTGGTGGTAGTTGCGGTGGTGTATCGAAATCGTAGCTGTAGTGGTGTAAGTAGTGTCAGACTGTAGTGGACAGTGGCAATGGTAGTGGTGGTGGGGAGTAGTTGTAGTGGAAAAGAGTAGTGGTGGTAGCAGTGGTGGTGGAATTAGTACAAGCAAACAAGCAAGCAACTGACAAGCATGGCGCCCCCTCTTCCTCTAGACGCTTGGTAGGTTGCTTGTAGAGTGCTTTTCCTTTGCTTGTTTGCTCCTAATTTGTGTGTCTGTGTTCTTAAGTTTGCCATCAATGTTTGCTTGAGTTTGCTTGTCATGTGTGTGTCTGAATGAGTTTGTTTGGGATATGTATGTTTGCTCATGTTTGTGATATATATATGCTAGCTTGTGTTTGCATGTGATGTGTGTTTGCTTGGGTCTGCTTGGGCTGTGTATGCCTGTTCGAGTATGCTTGTGGTACGTTTGTTTGCTTGAGTTTGTTTGTGATTTGTAAGTTTGTTCGAGCTTGTTTATGATACGTATGTTTGTCTGAGTCTGTCTGTAACTTATATGTCTACGTTTATTGGTGTTTTATGTGGTATATCCATGTTTACTGGTGTTTTATGTGGTATGTCCATGTTTCTTGGTGTTTTATGTGGTATGTCCATGTTTACTAGTGTTTTATGTGGTATGTCCATGTTTATTGGTGTTTTATGTGGTACGTCTAGGTTACCTGGTGTTTTATGTGTTATGTCAATGTTAATCGGTATTTTATGTCTATGTTTACTGGTGTTTTATGTGGCATATGTGTTTATTCCAGTGCTTGTTTGTCTGCTTCTAAATTGTATGTCTCCCTATTTGCTTGTGAAATGTATGCCTGTCTCCGTTTGCTTGTCTGTTTATGTCTGTTCCAGTGCTTGCTTGCTTGTATTTTTTGTTTACATTTTCTTTGCTCATTGGCCGTAGGTTGCTTATAGGTGCTTTTCCCTGTGCCTGAGACATCCCTAATTTTACATTTCTTGCTTGCAATGTGCTTGTATTAACCTCTTCATTGCAAGGTCTTTCTGAACTTGATTAAAAATGTCAGAAGAACCCAGAATAAATGTAAAAATGTGCGTTTATTTATTTATTTATTTATTCAATGGGAAGAGTCTGGCTTACCAAATACGTAAAACGACTTCAAGACAACAGGCCTTCTCTTAAGGCTAGATAAATCGTCTGGCGGAAGCGAAAATTAAATAAAAAATATATGTAATGTTAAAGGGTTACTGTGTTTGTATCTGGCTTGTGGTTGCCTTGGTTGGATTGCTTCTGAGTTGCTGGTGAGTGTGTCCGTGTGTTTAAGTGCATCACGTAATGTCATTTGTGTCCTTGTAATTCAATTGGTGAGTTGTATCAGTCCTCTCTCTCTCTCTCTCTCTCTCTCTCTCTCTCTCTCTCTCTCTCTCCCCATTTTCATTATAAACTATTAGCTTTTGTATTAACTTTTCCTTCAGGATGATTTTGTGTTTTAGTTTGCATTTGGTTTTCCTGTGTGCACTAACTCAATACACTGCCCACTTATTCACTGTTATTATCGTTATTATTATTATTATTATTATTATTATTATTATTATTACTATTATTATTATTATAGTTTAGTCTGTTGTTAGTTATTTTCCTTTTTGTTTGAATGTTTATGTCATTCCACCATGATCACTCTTTATATTCTTTTCTATAATTGGTACGTGCAACCCAAATTCAGTTTATTTTGTTGTATCTATCACCTCTTTAGCTGTTCTTATTGTGTTTTCTTTTTATCTTTCGTTGTCGCCAATTCTGCTGATTATCGTCCACTTCCTCTCCTCCTCTTGCGCATTACACCAGGAGGCGGTGGGGAAGGGAGGGGAGGGAAGAAGGAGGGGATGAAGGTCATGGTGGAGGAGGAGGAGGACAGATGGAAGGAGGGGATGAAGGTCATGGTGGTGGTGGAGGAGGAGGAAGAGGAGGAGGAGGAGGATAGATGGATAAACAAATACAGACAGACATTATACACGGTGGCAGGCTGGGGCGTCCATCATCCACTCATTTTCACTCAATGTCCTGTAATGCAGCCTTCTGGTGACTCTACACCGAAGCACAACCCAGAAGGTTTACAGCAACACAGGAAACCATTTTCTACGCTGGGTCATAACTATATAACCAAATGACGCTCAGTGGTCTAGCGGGTTAAGGCGCTCCAATCGGATGGGGGCTACAAAGGCTTACAACCAAGGATTGCTTGTGCTATTACCGCTCACGTACTGCCACTCGGGGCAGTGTGTGACTCGTCACACTCGCCTTAAACGTCGGGACTGAACAGCCTAGCCCTTGGCCCCTACGCTCCTAATGAGAAAGAAAAAGCGTGGATGATGAATATATATATATATATATATGAGAGAGAGAGAGAGAGAGAGAGAGAATGTAGGAATGGAAGCAGAGGGAAGAGATAACAAGAGGGGTGCACATAGGGAGAGATGGAGAGAGGAAGGAAGGGAGGGAAGGAAGTGGGAGGGATGCAGGTGTTTAAATGACAGTCTCTCTCTCTCTCTCTCTCTCTCTCTCTCTCTCTCTCTCTCTCTCTCGCTGTATATAAATATTCATGACAAGATGAATTGAGATATCATACGAAACTTCATCATTGCTCTTATCATCATCATATTATCATCACCATCATCATCATCAATATTTTTATTATTATTATTATTATTATTGTAGTAGTAGTAGTAACAGAAGTAGTACGATAGTAGTAAGAGTAATTGCTGCTAGTATTTGTATTGGCATTCTTTTTATATAACAATAAACTAAATGGTGCCAGGTATTCATATTTTCCCACATAAACACTTCATTATCCTTCACACCATCCCTACGGCTATCACTGTAGTCTTAGTCATTTACATAACAATAGCCTTAATGGTAGAGGGTATTTAGCAAGTCCTTCACACATAAAGACCTATCATTATCCTCTATGGAAGCAGTAAAGAGAAGTGAGGTGAGGTAAGGTGAGGTGAGGTGAGGTGAGGTGAGGTAAGATGAGGTGAGATGAGACGGGGTAGTGTTTGATGTAGGGTATTTTTTTTTTTTTTTCGAGGTAGTGATATGAAATTAATGTCAAAAGGTTGATATGAGATGAAAAAAAGAGATGAGATTGGATGAGGAAACTGAGGAAGTGATTATATAAGACAGGGTTGCTGGAAAAAAAGTGGGTGTGTTAAGACTGTGAGATGATGTGACCTGAAGTAGATAGAGGTGGGGGCTGAGGTCATTTTTGTGGCTCTTGACTCAACATGACATGAGGTTGTGCGGTATGATGACAAATAAATAAACAAACAAACAAACAAATAAATAAATAAATAAATAAATACATTTGTTGTGAGCTGTAATGACAAATATATAAATGAATAAATCAATATATAATAAAAAATGAGGTCGATTATTAGGATGTTGGGGGATGAAGATGATGTGGTGAGGTGGGGGGATGACAGTGTGAGGTATGTTATTTCTGTACACTGACTCTTTCGTCCTTTTTCTTGTTAAAACAGACGATTTTCTTCAATTCTGGAGAGACTTTTCGAACTGGAGGACTTACATATACCCTTAAATATTTCTTCTCTCACAAGACAATTTTCCTACTCTCTAAAACATCGTCTTTACGTAAACCAGATGTAAAAAAATAAACCCGACATCGAAGGGCCAAAAACGCTGTGTTATTACAGTGATGAAAAATTCCTGTGATGTGAAGTTTATCTGCTGTCAGACATATATATATATATATATATATATATATATAGTATATATATATATAGATAGATAGATAGATAGATAGATAGATAGTGATGGTAGGAGGAAGTGTAAAAGTTTCAGGAGAAAGGAGGAGTAAAATTAACACAGAATGGTAAGCAATAGTTTTAATGGAGGGGAGAAAAGTGTGCTAGATACTTATGGAAGTGAGTCTGAGAGTTAAATTATAAAACAGTAAGGTTGTGAGCAATGTAATTAAACGGTGGGAATACATGCGTGAAACCGAAAGCCAGAGGTTTTGAGAGATAGTGAGATTTAGAAATAGACACCCTCCTAAGATAGTAAACAAAAGAGACATTTTGATGTTGAGAGATAAGGTGAGGTAACAGGGCGAGACTGAGAGACGTCAAGGGTAAAAATAAAGTGGGAGTATAGGATAGTGAGAAGATGAGATGACGAGAGACAATAAGAAAGTAAGAAACAGAGAGAGTATGAAAAAATGAAGTTATGAGAGACAGAATCGAGAATGAGAGAGTGAGGATCAGAGTGAGATTACGAGCGATTGAATATTACAACGAAAGACTTAGGTTGTGAGATTATATGAGACTGAGACAATGGGATATAAGAGACGGAGTGAAGTTTGATAGTGAAATTGCGAGACAGGAAGACAATGAGGCTGAGACAGAGAGAGAGAGAGAGAGAGAGAGAGAGAGAGAGAGAGAGATTGACCACATCCCACTTAGTTCAATCAATCGTCCTCAATACTCCTTGAACTGAGAAGTGGGTGGAGAGAGAGAGAGAGAGGGGGTGGGGGAGGGGAATTAGAAGAGGACTGGAGATTATCAGGAAAAAGATGAGGAAAAATGAGAGCGGAGAGAAAGGGATACACGAAAGAGAAAAACAGAGAGAAATGAGAAAGCAAAAGAAAAGGAGAAAGAAGAGAAGAGGGAATACAAGAGAAAGGGACGAGGGAGAAGAGAAAGAAGAAAAAAAGCAATGAGGACAGAATAAGGGAAGAAGAGAGAGGAAAGAAGAGGCAAAATGAGAAGAAGAAAGAAGGACAGGAGAGGGAAACTAGAAAACAGGAAATAAAAGAGGAAAGACAGAAATGGGGGGTGAAGAGGGAAAGGAAGAAGGATGAGAGGGGAGATGAGAAGAAAATGGGAAAATGGAAATGAAGGAGATGAAGGAGAGGGTGAGAGAAGGGGAAAGAGAAAAGAATAAGGACTGAAGTGAAGACGAAAGTATGAAATGTAAATGATGGGGTTGGAAAAGGTAAAAAAAAAGAAAAGAAAAGAAAAGAAGAACGTGTGTGTGTGTGTGTGTGTGTGTGTGTGTGTGTGTGTGTGTGTGTGTGTGTGTGTGTGTGTGTGTGTGTGTGTGAGAGAGAGAGAGAGATGGATGTTGTCATAAGCATGCACACTTACACGTACACACACAATACACACAAATGCACATGCACACATACATACTCTCGGTACACACAGAAACATTAGGTGTGTTTGGGCAGGAGAGTGGATGAAAGAGGGAAGCAGAGGAGGAGGAAGATGAAGGAGATAAAAGTGTAATGAGTGAAGAAGGAGAAGCAAGAAGAGGAGGAGGAGAGAAAACACGGACTAGCCTATGGAAGAAGTAATACAGAGTGGCAGATACAGGCAGGTATAGACAGATAAACAGATAGACTGACAGTGACAGAATAACGACTGAAAAAGAAAGAGGAAAATCTGACAAGTTAAAACTGAATATTGCATCTCTCTCTCTCTCTCTCTCTCTCTCTCTCTCTGTATATATATATATATATATATATATATACAGAGAGAGAGAGAGAGAGAGAGAGAGAATATATACAAGGAGATATTACTCAAATGAAAGGATTACGTACAAAGGGGGATGAGAAAAGGGTGTAAAGAAGACGCGGCAAGAAGAAAGACGATAAAAGATGACGGAGGAAGAGAGCACAGGGGGAACGAGAGGAGAGTTGGAGGAGGAGGACGAGGAAGGAAAGAATGAGGGGAGAGAGAGAGAGAGAGAGAGAGAGAGAGAGAGAGAGAGAGAGAGAGAGAGGAGGGGAGATAAAGAGTGAAGCAGGAGGAAGAGATGCACTTCAGGGAAACGAGAAATTGCCTCCTTCCCTAAACAATGCTTCCTTAATTGCAGGGTTTTCTCCTATTACTCTCCATGGATACGAATTGTTCCTCTTTTTGTAACCACTTCCACTCCACTCAGTAATTCAAACACACACACACACACATGCCACCTACCCATACCACTTACCTACTTATTTCACAGCACCTCACTACAAATCCCCCTCCTCTCGCTAACTTCCACTCATTTCTTTACTCCATCATTCCACTGGACACAACACTCCACTTATCCCACGTCGCATCCTACAATGTTGATTCCACTTGCTATGCCCTACACATTTTTGTATCTAAGTATCGTCCCACTCTACACTCTCGCCATCCAACACTGAGCCTGCATACAACACACCTTACCCAGACACACACACACTCACTCCATTGTACACCACACTCACCCAAATCATTTCATGCTACAGTCATCCACCTACATCACACCCATACACAAACATGCATTTCACCCATCATCACACTCGTCCAACATCACATGAGGCATAACAATTCATCCATACCACACGAACTCCCACCCAGACGCCATACCCTACAACACCCACACTCATACATTCGTCTATGCATCACATCAACACACATATGTAATGGCATACAGTTCAATATCCATCCACCTTCACCATAACTCAATCTCATTTTCGTTCAACACCACACTACCTCACACCCCACTCATCCCTCCACACTATTCTCTCTCACCAAACCTCACTCTCGGCTAACTTCACACTCACACAACCCCCAAACAATCTAATGCATAAAACACACCTTCCTTCCTTTCACCCATCTCCTTTCATACATTACCTACCTACCCCCACCTCACCTCATCATTTCAACCCATCATGCTCCTCCCAAATGCCGTCCAACCCCCACACAAAACCCACCAACCTTCACCTCAGTCACCCACCCAATCCCATACACCACCGAACCCTACACAATTCCTACCTACCCTTCTTCACCTCACCCCAACTTGTTCCTTTCTCGTTGCCCTCTTCTCACCCCTCTAACCACCTCCACCTCTTCATTCCTCAGCTCCAGCCAACCTCTGTTTTCTTGTCACCCCTGTCCCTATATTCTGTCTGCTTCCCCATTTCTACTCCGTTTTGCCCAGTTCCTTTCTTTCACCTCCCATCATCCTTTCCCACTCCTCTTTATCCCGTCTTTCCTGTTTCCTTCTTCACTGTACCCTCTTCTATAACTCCATCCCATCCACTCCACATCGTCCCATCCCACATCTTAATACCTGCATCCCATTCCGCCACGCCTCTCCACTTCTCACGCCGCTTTTTCTCATTCCCTGCCTCTCCCCTCCTTCCTCCGACACCACTTCACTCATCGCCCGCCCGCCAACTCCACTCCAATCATCTTTACTCCTCCTCTCTCTAGCCTGCCTCTTTCAGATCCACCCTACCCTTCCTCATCTTAATTTATCTTCTACTCTGCTCTTTCCCACTACTTTCCATTCTACCCTTCCACGTCATATTTCCTACCCCAACCCACACCACCTCATCCTTGACTCCATACCTTTCCTAGTTCCTTCCCATCACACACTTTTCCCTCTTACTTTCCTACTCCATCCCTCACAACCCTAACTTTACTCATCTTTCTTTCCCTAATTTTTTTTCCTTCTTACTCTCCTGCTCCACCCCCCTGCATCTCACAATTCACCATCCTATACTTTTCACTTCCATTCCACCTTGCCCTTCCCATCCCCTTCTCACCCAGCATGAGTCTCACCCGGCTCTGAACTTTTCCATTTTTTCCTCTCCTACCCATTCTTTCTCAGTCCCCTTCCACCCTTCCCCTTCATACTCCACCCTGTCCATTCAACCACTCTCATCCTTACCCTCATTCCCTCTTCCCCTATTTTCAACCTTTCCTTTTAACTTCCACTCTTATCTTTTCCACACATTTCTTCTTACCACATGCTCTTCTCCTTCCCTTTCAACCTCCACGCCTCTCCCTTTCCACACTCCATCCCACTTTCAAGACACCGCCATCCCCCTTCTCTTTACCACTCATTTTCTCCATCCCCCTCCACACAGCCCACCTCCAAAACGGGGCAAAATTATATTAAACTTCCTCATCCCGCCACTCCACACTCCCATTATTCCTTCCTTAAGTTCCTTCTTCATCTCTCCTTCCTGTTTCTCTCTTCCTTTCACCCTATCACATCCCTCCCTCTTCCACACTTCCTCCTCCCCTCTCCCCCCTTCCCCTTTGCTATCCGGCCCCTTCCCGCTGTTTTAATGATCGTCTGTCACCTTCATTTCTTTTTCCTCTCTTCTTTTCTCTCCACACCCATCTTCGTCTGCCATCTTCATTTCTTTTTCCTCTCTCCTTCTCTCTCCACACCTATCTTCGGCTGCCATCTTCATTTCTTTTTCCACTCTCCTTTTTTCTGTACACCTCTCTTCCCTGCTACCTCTCCTCCATTTCTTTCTCTTCACCCTCAGCATTCTTCATCTTTCCATCCACATTCCACATTCCTTCCCTTTTTCTCAGCATCTCTCCCTCTCCCAGCCATTCCTCCACACTACCTCTCTCTCTCTCTCTCTCTCTCTCTCTCTCTCTCTCTCTCTCTTCCAGGCGGCGTCGGGGTGATATTGCTCATAATAGGGGAGTTATGAGAGCGGGGGCGGGACCAGGGGCTTACCAGGCGAGCACTGGCTGCCCCTTTGTGTGTGTGTGTGTGTGTGTGTGTGTGTGTGTGTGTGTGTGTGTGGCGGGATGGAAGTTAAGGTGTGATTGAAGTCTGTGGACATGCTGAGTGAGTGTGTTTTATTTGAAGTTTGTGTGTGTGTGTGTGTGTGTGTGTGTGTGTGTGTGTAAACCTGTGAGTGCAGAAACTGTGTGCGCAAATCTGGACAGTCATGAATTAATTATCATGACCGTGGGAATACGCGAGCTCTTAAGCGTGTACGTATGTGTGCGTTTGTATATTTGCGAGTGTGTGTGCGTTTACTTCTATTCAAATATTGACTACAGACTTTATCGTTCACTGAATACATAACATACATTGCCTTGCGTATGTCTGTAGGTATGTATAGGATATGTGTGTGTGTGTGTGTGTGTGTGTGTGTGTGTGTGTGTGTGTGTGTGTGTGTGTGTGTGTGTGTGTGTGTGTGTGTGTGTGTGTGTGTGTGTGTGTGTGTGTGTGCGTACTTGAAAAATTATCATATTTATGCACTTAACTTTTTTGCATATATGAATAATCACATGTATGTATTTATGTGTATTTTCACGAGCGAGCGAAGCGTGCGAGTGTAGTAAAGCGATGTTTAAGTTCAAGCTAGGAAATGAGCGGCCCGACACGACACGGCCCGACGGCGATCGTTTTCAGAAGCTAATAACTTTTCTACTACGTGAGATAAAGAAAAGATTCTTTCAGCTGGTAGTAGATACATTCAATATATTTTGTTTTTAGCTATATATATATATGAGACCAAAGAAACCGCTAGGAATCCCAGCTTTCCAAGGGAATGTATCGAGGGCTTCAACTGACATGCTTCACTATGGAAGCTAATTTAAAAAATTTCCTGTTGTAACACTACTGTATGTTTTCTTGCATGAATTCTAACAATTAAATATCGGATATTACGCTCATAATTTTACATGAACATGTTTTTTTATGTTTAGGGGGTGAAATCGGCAAGGGCAATCACCCCATTTCTGGGTTTTATCATGCGATCAATAGTCAAGAGTTTACCGACGCAGTTCGTTGACACGGCAAGTCGGGAGCAGAGAACTGGACATAGTGCATGTGATAAATGCTACGGTACCTTGCTATATGCACATCCAGAGAGAAAACGTGAGAGAAACCGTAAGAAAGTAAAAATTTTAGCTCACTTATTCTTCTGTTATTGTTCAACTACCGCACCAGAAATGCTGAGTTTACACCATGATGATATTATAATGATAAGCGTATGTACAAAAGCTTGTTCGCTCGTCACACGCTCATAAAGCGCACTTTACTGGTGAGATAAATGTGTGTGGTCTTCATATATGTATCCTTGATGAATATTTATGTATTTACCACCACGACCACGACCACCACCACCACCATCATTATCATTACCCTGGCTCCTTACACAGTATATACACGAGATAGGTAGACTCCAGAACCCAGAAAAGGAAGGGAAGGAACCACTAACAGAATACCAAATGAACTAGGCCTCTCCTCCTTTCACTCTACATCCTCACACCTTCCAAATGGGACACCTACATATACATGAAACCTCTGTGGACAGGTGTGGGACAGGTATGTAAGTAGCCCACACCTGTCCACGTCCACTATATATATACCTGCCTTACTTTTTTCTCCCTACCTGTAAGACGCTAACATGTTTACGGGGTGGTTGTGTAAACAGAGGTGGTGGGTGTTTATCTTCGGCTTCTATATCTTGTTTATTTATTTCCGTTTTTTTGTGGTGTTCCAAATCTATTTCTGGTCGATCTCTTTATCCACAGGGGAGGAATGGAAGTGCAGGGCAAGAGGAAGAGATGAAAGATTGGAAGGAAATAAGAGAGAGAGAGAGAGAGAGAGAGAGAGAGAGAGAGAGAGAGAGAGAGAGAGAGAGAGAGAGAAATGGTCTCATACTTTGCATATTCCTGAGAAACTTTGATTGATGGAGAGAGAGAAGTTTGGAGTGCCTGTGTGTGTTTGTTTGGCTGTGTGTTTCTTTGTGTGTCTGTCTCTGTGTACTTCAGTGTGCTCTTTTTGTAGATTTGTATCTCTCCATGCTTTTGGTATATGTATTTCTTTGTGTGCGTGTTTGCTCTGATTCTTTGTTTGTCTGTTAGTGCCTGGCTAAGTCTGTCGTTGAGTGCTTTGCTTTGGTGTGTTTGACGATGACGTCGTCGACGATGATGATGATGAATGTTCGTGTGTCAGTCTGTGCTTGTCTGTGTTTAGTTCCTTTAAGCGAATCCTCGCCTGTCTGTCTGTCTGTATAGGGCTCAGTGGTGATGGAGAGCATTTAAGAGTATTTGTCGTGGCCACCCATGAAGATCTATGGGACTCGCATGCAAACAGACGACTTTGTCGCATGTGTGCATGCATGCATGTATGTATGTGTGAATGGACGTATATATTTATGTATGTATGTATGTAGGAATGTGATGGAGATTGGCTGAATGTGCTAAAGTATGTGTGAGCTTGTTCGAAAGCCAATGTATATCATTAGTGTGTGTGTGTGTGTGTGTGTGTGTGTGTGTGTGTGTGTGTGTGTGTGTGTGTGTGTGTGTGTGTGTGTGTGTGTGTGTGTGTGCTTTTTTCCTGTCTGTAAACAGATGGGCTACGTGAACAAATGTTTTCATTAGTCTTGCGTGCTCGAACGAGTGTTTGTAAACCAATGATTATATCTGCTGTTTGTATATGCTTTAACTGAACGATATATATATATATATATATATATATATATATATATATATATATATATATATATATATATATATATATATATATATATATATGAGTATAATGAAGAAACTGTGCAAATACGTCTGTATGTGTGTACGCAAGGCTGACACCCAAATGCTGTATGCTTGTTTGTTGTTATTGTATATGCATGTTTACCAATGGCACTCCCCACTCAGCCACTACTACCACAAACTGCAGAATCACAGCCACCACCACACCACAACATCACTACCACAACTGCCACACCAAACATCATCACTGCAACAGTCAATCGATAACCATCACACTTGCTCCAAACATATCCCAACCCTCCTATACCACACCTACCACAACTACTACCACTTAAACAACGACCAGCACAACCAGTACCACAAAAATCACCACAACCTGCATAGCCTTTAACATTACTATCATTATCACAACAACCAACACAACCACTACCATCAGCCTTACCACAGCCACCATTAACACTGCCATAAGAACCATCACTACTACACGAAACATCCATCACAACCACACACACACTACCATAACTACCACCATCCTTGCTCAGAATTATCGACTGAACTATCTACACTATCCTCTACTCTCCCATTATCGTCTACAACTACTAACACTATTTTCATCAGATAGATAAAATAAACAGACATGATCGAGAGACTGACTGCTATCACTCTGTTTTTATTTTTCGTCTAACAGTTTTCTTTTACTCTTCTTTCTTCATTTTGCTTCCTTTTCCATCTCTCTCTCTCTCTCTCTCTCTCTCTCTCTCTCTCTCTCTCTCTCACACACACACACACACACACACACACACACACACACACACACACACACACACACACACACACACACACACACACACACACACACACACACACACATTCCCATACGGATGCAATTAAAGAAACACTAACAAACATTTACTCAAGGAAAAAAGAAAATAAAAAAAGAGTAGGAAAAGATTTACACAAGAACCACGTGTGTGAGAGTCTAATTGCTCAGGTCATTAGGGTATAATTACAGATATAAATATATGTCAAAAGTTAGAGAGGAATTTATATATATACATCTGGTTCCCCTGTACTAAAGTTGTGTTAATTATTTGTGATTATAAGACACCGTTTGGAGTGACGGGCCTGTTTGCTAAATGTTTCAACCCTTTAATGTTATACTCTTTTCACTCTAACCTGGCCTAAAATTGCCACCTCTCCGAATACTGAGTTGTAGGAACAGGTGAACACAATAAAATGATGCCAGTCACGAAGAAGTGCTATGGAAAGAATGCAGAGTTGTAGCATTATTTTTTCTAACAGGTACATCAAATATGCTGGAGGAGGACGAAAATCTGAGCCAAGTCAGGGAAAAGAGTATAGCAGATCCCACTTTCCTACAACAATTTCGTTCTATTTTCTTTTTTTAATGTTGGTAGTCTTAGTTCCTGATCACAGAATAAAAAAAAAAAACACGTCCGTCCTATAATGTTGGTTGATAATCTTTTCCTGTCTCAGTTCTGCTCTGCTGTTGGTATTTCACATTTTCCTACCACAATATTGAGTAACAAATGGTGGTAGTCCCAAAAATCGTGATTGATCTGGCCCACAAACTTTTCCCACCACAATTCTGAGTAACAAATGGTGGTAGTCCCCCAAAATCGTGGTTGTTCTGGCCCACCAACTCATCACCACCCTATAATGTTGGTAGACAATTATTTTCTACAATAATTCTGTAGTGTAATGTTGGTGGATAATTCTTGTCTACTATAATTCTATAATGCTACTACGCCTAGAAATTGCGGTAGGCCTAGTTCTGGTCGCTCACAAAAACACCTTCCACCCTATAATGTTGGTAGATCCCGGCCGTTAACAACAATTCTGAGCTATAATGTTGGTAGTTGCGGTAGCTGGGGTATTAGTGTGGCTGAGTAGTGGTGGAGGTGGTAAATCTTGTGTTCATCCTACCTGGCTCTAAACGAGAGAGAGAGAGAGAGAGAGAGAGAGAGAGAGAGAGAGAGAGAGAGAGAGAGAGAGAGAGAGAGAGAGAGAGAGACAGACAGACAGACAGACAGAGAATTTGTTGGGGATTACTGAAAATGTGAGAGAAAAATACTAATATAAATGACAGCACAAACTGCAGTGGAGACAAATATACAAGGGACAGAAAGAGAGACAGACGGATAAAGACAGATAAATAGACACAGAAGTAGAAACATATAAGCAAGTGTGTGTGTGTGTGTGTGTTTATATATATATATATATATATATATATATATATATATATATATATATATATATATATTTATATAGAGAGAGAGAGAGAGAGAGAGGGGGTGGGGGGGTTATTCCGACAGCATAGAGGCAGTAAGGGCTATTTTGTCACCCCTTAACGCAGGTGATGACCCATGACAGCTGATAAACGACCTCATTAACACATACAAACAAACACACACACACACACACACACACACACACACATACACACACACACACATATATACGTACTTACAATGACTTGCACGCAAAACTGGCAACCACTTTCATATTCAAACACACATGAAAACACACACACACACACACACACACACACACACACACACACACACACACAACCCAACGTATATACCTTTAAGCAGGGTTCAAATTACTCCTCCGTACTGAATGCACTTCACCCTTTGGATACAAGACACTGAACGAACCGGATTCTCGATGCCACAAAAGATTACGTAGCACTCCTTCCCTGGCTATTTATTCCGCATAGAATTCCTCAGTAGTCCCTGTTATGCTATTAATATCTTTTTATATCGATATCCCTCGCAGTAACACCAAACAGGAGAATATTAACCCTTTTCAAGCAGGTCATTTATATTCTATTCTCTCTTCTACTCTAGAATTTTATTAAACATGAGATTTATCGAACAGGAGGGGTTATATAGATCCCTCATTAACTCCTTAACTATCAGAGTTTTCTTCTAAGATGAACAAAATAGCCAAGTATTATCCCGTAATAAAATCAACACGACCTCCTTAGACTGACGCGATTAATATACATAACATTAATAACACGCACTGGAATAATACACAAAGGAATTTTAAGTTGGGGTCTTCCAAAATCTATGCCATTATCATCTAAATTAAGCTATAAACTTTCCCACTCTTAAGGCATCTCTCACCTAAACAAAACTGCATAGCGTGGACACGGAGCCAAGTGCGTGTAAAGTAGCGAAAAGAGTAATCCAGGAAGCTTTTGTCTTTGCCTGGGATTTCACTAAGCTGAACTAGAATCGTCTGGCACTAATCTGGATGAGAGAGATAAAATCCGTGCTTAGGGGAAATAGGGTTAGGTGTTCTTGTGTGTGTTTTAATTTTCTGCACGAAGGCTGATAAGGAGGATCAATATTAAGCTGTGTGTGTGTGTGTGTGTGTGTGTGTGTGTGTGTGTGTGTGTGTGTGTGTGTGTGTGTGTGTGTGTGTTTTATAGACTACTACTAACTGTTCCATCTTCTCTATCTACGTTTCCCTTTTCCTCATTACTAAACCCTTTCTCTCATTTCCACTCTCGTTACTTACTCTCTCTTTTTATACTTTTCTTTCTATGTACTCTTTCTCTCTCTCTCTTTTACACCACCTGCCCCATATCTATTCTCTTTCTCTCCCCTTCTGTCTGCCTATCTCTCTACTCTCCCCGTCTCCCTCTCTCTACTCGTGCTGAAAATACTCCAAAGGTAACCCTGGCACAGACACCTCTCTCTCTCTCTCTCTCTCTCTCTCTCTCTCTCTCTCACACACACACACACACACACACACACACACACACACACACACACACGCCTCACGGAAACTCAGATACGTACAACATACATGACTCACGCACACAAAATTAATTTTCTCTCTCTCTCTCTCTCTCTCTCTCTCACTCTCAGGTTATAATTAACTCCTAGTGGTCGCGGCTATCAGGAAAGTGTCACAGCAGGAGAGAGAGAGAGAGAGAGAGAGAGAGAGAGAGAGAGAGAGAGAGGAATGTTGGAAATGAGGGAGGTAAGTGGTGATGATGATAATGGGAGGGGAGGCAAGATGAGAGGCGTGGATGATGAAGGGGACAGCACCGGGGGGCAAGAAGAGGGAGGAAGGGAGCGTGGTGAAGATGATGGAGAGGTGGTGAAGATGGTGGCGGTGGGGGAAGGTGGAGATGCACGCGCGCGCGCCTGTGTGTGTGTGTGTGTGTGTGTGTACAGAGAGAGAGAGAGAGAGAGAGAGAGAGAGAGAGAGAGAGAGAGAGAAATCGTCATAAAGCGGCTGGTCTGAGATAAGAAACTGAGGCAGAACGGTATGTGGCAGAGAAGGGAAGTACCAAAAGTGATGTGCCCTTAACCAGACTCTGATTCGTACCTCAAGACAAGATACCGGAAGTTACCTGTACCCCATACCGGAAGAAGGTACAACACCTGGGCCCTCAAGCACCACCCTTCTCCCGTTTAGAGATAAGGAGATAGCAGATGGGCCATTCAGATAGGGGGAAGGGGAGATAAGCCTGGTGTGAGGGGGAGGGGAGGGGAGCGGAGGGGAGGAGGAGGAAGAGTTTGAGGGGGAGGGGAGGGGAGCTGAGGGGAGGAGGAGGAAGAGTTTGAGGGGGAGGGGAGATTTTGTAGTTGGGGTTCGGCTATAGTAGCTTTGAGGGAGATGGTGAGGGGGAAGGTAGGATTTTGGACTAACAGAAAACTCTCGCTTTTCCAATTTACTCTCTCTCTCTCTCTCTGCATATAAACACACACTCCCCGCTTCCTCCTTATTCTTACTCTCTCCCTCCCCTCTGTGATCTACACCTCAATATACAGCGTACAATCAGCAATCACACACATAACCCAGACAAGCTCTATCTTTGCCACATGCTTCAGAAAATGCTGTGAAAATCTGTGGACTCACCTTGCTCTTCGCGTCTTGAGATTTAATCATACACCCGTAAATCCAGGACACTTCACACAGAGCTAGTAAAAATTAATGTCACTCTCACTGGGCCCGTATTCTCGTCTGTTATGGACGCTCCCTAACACCTCTTCCTTAGCGATTTATTTTTAGATATGGATGGTTAATATCCATTTGAAAGTATTTTATGCAGAGTGTAGCGATACTGGAGGGATTTATGTAATACAGAAGAGGACAGTAAAGTATAATAAACAAAATAAATCGCCTAGGAAAGGTATTAGTTAGCTTCCTCAACCGACAAAAGGAGCCTATGATCCAAATTAGTTTTAAAGATCAAAATAAATAAATCAAAGTAATGAAAAAACAACAACTTCAATTAACTCTCTGAATACGGCGACATTAAAGAAATTTCTGAGAATAATGACCGGTGATTTACTGAAAATAATGTCAGGTGATTAAACTGAGGTGAGGAAAATCCCACTGGTCGTGTTGAGCTTACCGGAATTACCTGCTGATGACTTTTTTCATTGGCCATTAATTTTTGTCTTGCTCTTTTTATTCTTTACCCACCGTGCCTAGAAGGAAGTAATTAAAATTTGGACGAAATAGATTTACGAATAAAACATACATACAAAATCTTTCTCTTTCTCTCTCTCTCTCTCTCACACACACACACACACACACACACACACACACACACACACACACACCGATCAGTCAACCAATCACAAAGAACATGCAGTTTTATTCTCTCTTCATATCCTAACTTTTACCCTCACACCTCCACACACACGTATCACCATCGCCTATTGATTTATTCCACTCTCTGACTCCCACCCTGCCAGCAAAGATTTATTCCCTGCCAAAGAGTAGTCACAGAGAAGAGAGTTTGAGAAGACGTGGATTTATAATGTGACAAAGATCAAAGGTGAAGGTTGAGAGATTTGGCTGGCAGTGTGGCGTATACAATGGTTTCTCTCTGTTTCACACACACACACACACACACACACACACACGCTCTCTCTCTCTCTCTCTCTGTTTGTGTGTGTGTAAATCAATAAATGACATACGTTTACTGTTGCGAAAGTATGGGTTGAGGAGCATTACGGTGAACAGACAAAAGTGAAGTGAGAGTAAGATTAAATTACAACTGACCTCTTCACCTCAATGCCATATATATATATTTTTTTCATTCACTTCTCTCACCAGGCAAGTATATTCAGCTTGGCAAAGATATATCCAACTGAAGAGGTTAGATGCAGCCTTAATTAACCCCTTCAATTCAAGACATCTTAAGCTGAGTAAAATCGTCTGGAGGGAGCATGCATGAACTACAAAAATAATTATATAAACCACAGGACTGAAGAGGTTAAGCTATATGAACAAATCTTCTGAACTCTTTCATTATGACGACCAATATTCTTTTATTTATGACACAATTGGAGAACACTTTCCACTCTAAAACCTTCGATATAGTGACGTCTTTAATTCTTGCTACTCTTAGACGATTTGATTCGGTTTAAGACAGTCCCTTAGAGGTGAAAGGATTAAGAAGGGTTATGTCTAAATCCTCCAAAGCCAATTAAAATTATTTGGAGACGGCGAGAATAGAATAAAAGATGTCTCCGTACTGAAGGGTTTAAGTCTATGTCCACGCCACACTAACTTTGCAATATATTTCACCTTACGACAGACGACCAATTATCCTCAAGGGCAACGGAGTGCAATAGACCTGTTTATAACCATCACCATTAACATTTTGCTCTCAGTAAAGAAAGACGCATTTTCTTCCAGCTTCCAACAAGGGATTTTCTTTATATCGCAGAAACACAAGTCAGCCAAAATTTTAATATGGATCCCCCTCAAAAAAAAAAAAAAAAAAAAAAAAAAAAAAAAGAGAGAGAGAGCAATCTCACGCCAGGAAAAGTCAACCCCAAAGCAACTTAATCGTCTGGAACTGCAATGAACAAAATGCACAAGTCATCGGAGTGAAGTTAAGAGGAGACTGGCACATTTTTACAGTTAGATTTATGGCTAATGTTGATAAAAGAAATCCCGTTGATTATGAAAAAGACGGTATCGGGGGTTGGGTCAGTCGGGGTCGGGTGTCGCAAGGGATATGAATAGCGCTTAGTTACGAAATGGACACTCTTGATGGCTGAGTCCTGGTGTGTGTGTGTGTGTGTGTGTGTGTGTGTGTGTGTGTGTGTGTGTGTGTGTGTGTGTGTGTGTGTGTGTGTGTGTGTGTGTGTGTGTGTGTGTGTGTGTGTGTAAAACTGTATCCAACACGAGCTGCCCCACTTACAGACATGTATACGTGTGTAAGTGCAGTAAAACACCTACACAGATACGATGACTAACTCAACCCATTGGCAAGTATAGATCAGACCAACATAATCTAACTCTGAATCACTGTGTGGCACATTTCGACGCACACAAACTACCAGGTATACAAAGGAAAGAAATACACACAAGGGTAAGGTATACACGCACTCAGGGATAAGTATACATCCAGAGAGAGAAAAGACATACACACACAGACACACACACACACACACACAAAGATATACACTTACCCAAAAGAAAGTGGAAAGATATACACAAATTAGGGGAAAGGTATACACACACGGCAAAGATACACACGCCACAAGGATAAGATACACGCACACAAGAGACAGACGCGCACACACAAGGGATAGGTATACACAGAAAAGGTGGGTGTACACCATGAGGGGGAGAGGGGAGAGGGAGAGGATTAGGGGTGAGTGGGTAGGCAAAAATAATGGTGTCCCTTAGAATACTCCATGAGGTCATTTGGATCACATCAGGCACAGTGGGTGAGGCAGAGGGAGGCACGGTGGGTTAGGCAGAGGGAGGCACGGTGGGTGAGGCAGAGGGAGGCACAGAGTA
>NC_136977.1:7707157-7737157 GCF_032717465.1 Coenobita brevimanus | reverse complement strand
GCTACCACTTATAATTATTACGTAACACAGAGAGGAACTCTTAATTAAATACACTGACGGCCGTATCTAACCTCTTCAGTTCTAAAGAGAAGGGATGGGAAGGAAAGGGACAGGACGGGAAGGGAAAAGAAGGGAGGGGGCAGTCGTGTGGGAAGGAGAGGGGAGTTCACTGGAGACATAAGACATTAAAAAACAAGAGGGCTGCGGGTAGTTCAAGAAATTGGTCGCAATGTAAAGTGAGTTTTTACTTTATAGGCAGAGGCGGTGTGGTTGATGTGGTGGTGGTGGGAGGGGATGAGGGTGGGGAGGATGGGAGGTGGGATTACAAACATGGGGATTCTGTACATTGAGGATTTTGGATACTGGTGATTCTGTCAGTTGAAGATTCTGGGTGTCTGGAGGGTAAGGACTGGGGAGTTAGGGGTTCCGAAGGATAGGGATTCTGGAAGGTGGGGATTCTCTAAGCTGGCGAGTCCTTCGTTCACTGGGGATTCTTGAAGCTAAGCAATATGATAAGTAGAAGTGGGAATAATGACTAGAATAAAACTGGGGATTCTGGCCATTTTGGGAGAAGAAAACTTGAAAGCACTGTATTCGTGGAGACACCCCCACAGGGATTAAGGGCATCTGGCTATACATACCTGTACATTAGATAATATATATATATAGATATATATATAGATATATAGATATATATAGATATAGATATATATATATATATATATATAGGTATATATATATATATATAGAGAGAGAGAGAGAGAGAGAGAGAGAGAGAGAGAGAGAATGAAGAAAAGGCTGACTCATCTGGCGATTTTATAATATGGGAAGTCTGGTAAGGCAGTGGTTGAATATTGTAATATAACAGGACTGAGGATTCAGGAGGAAGAGGATTCTAATACGAGGTGAGGTTGGAGATTGTAACGGCTCAAGATTCCTGCATGGAGGGAAGCTGGAGACTAGTAGAGGGAGAAATGGTAGTGGGAGTTGAAGAATATGGTAGTGGTAGAAGTTGGATACTGTATTAAGAGGTGAAAAAAAAAAGAATCCTGTACGTGTGGATCCTGATGAGACTGAATAATGAAGACGATAAATGGGATGGAAATTGAAGATGTGGAAGCTGAGAGGGGAAGGGGACTCCGGTAGTTTGTAATTCTGAAAGTTGCAAAGTTAAGGAATATGGATAGGATATTTTGGAGTGGCGAGGCGTGGGGAGGAGAGAGAGGGGGAGGGGGAGAGGTGGCCATGTTCTCTTGAATACCTTGCCACCAAGTTTTGTTTAATGGTTCGCTGCTGAATTTAATGGGCGTCACTGTCACATATCCTATAAACTTTGCACACACACACACACACACACACACACACACACACACACGCACGCAAAATAACGCCTGCCACTCGCTCCAACTCCACACATTACACACGCACGCAGAAGCACAACTACACCACTCAAGGTTAAACTGATAAACGGAGGCAGTAAAACAACGCCCACTGCCCCCCATCCTCTGCCTCACTCACTTGCCCCTGTTATGCACACCTGACTTGCTTAGAGGAAAGTGTGGGGGTGGCCACGTGTTGACAGGTATGAGGATCGAAATAAAAAGGGATATTTCTCTTTCAACAACATCTACTATTTTAAACTGGCTCTTTTTTATGGTGTGTGTGTGTGTGTGTGTGTGTGTGTGTGTGTGTGTGTGTGTGTGTGTGTGTGTGTGTGTGTGGCCATTTGCTGAGAAATCTGTGGCTCGATATACAAGAGGTCATTTTCAACCAGCTGTCGTTAATCAAACACACAAATAAAACACATAACTAACAAGAGTGACACAGGGGAATGCCATCGCCCTTCCCCATAACCATTTCTAGAGGAGTGCTGGTAATTTTCTCAAGCACTCTATCGTATTTAATGACGGGAATTGGCAGTGGTGAAGGATTTGATTTTTACCGACAGCTTCTTGGAGTCGGGGTGAAGTTATTTGACTGACTTATTCTTGCCGCCTCCAGACGATTTTTCTCATCTTAGGGGAGACAGTTCGGAGTGAGGGGTCAATGAAGGCCATATCGGAATTTCTTAGTCCATAAAATTCTCTCTTTAGCTGAATACAAGCGTCTGGAGGTAGCATGAATGAAGTGAAGAATATGTCAGCATCGGCCTGTAGGTTAAAACTCTCTGTAATTTCCCGTCTATTTCCGTACAGTAATTAATTTAATCACTACCCCATAAACTTTTTCTCCCCAGGATGATCTCGCCTACTTTATAACCTATCTAAACATGACCCTAACAGCCAAACCATGCCTAACCTAACTCAGCGGATCCTAACCTCAGCCCTTCTGGAAAAATAAAAGCGCCCAAGCTGACAAAATATGCTGAATCCCCAAGTGATGAAAGATGCCTGATTTGTACCATAATGTGCTCCGTATAAATACTTGAGTGACTATTATTATTATTGTATACCGTACATAACTTTCCATACTGTAGGGCTGTAGGCAGATACATTTCCAACTGATGAAAGATGGCTGTTTTTTACCGTAGACTTACAAAACATTTTATTATTAAGGGATGGGATGAGATGATATGATGGAATACATATAACTGGAACCATCCGTGAAGAACAGGGGTATGAGACAGTTGCTCCTAAAACGCCATACACAGGGGAAGCACAGATCATTAAACCTCCAAAGCTGAGTAAATCTGATCCGGCAGTAGTAAAAATAAAACAAGTCATAGTACTGATGGAGCTAAGAAAGCAAAAATCTGTGCTGTATCTTTAACAAAGCCAGACGATCTTACTCAGCTGGTGACGGAAATCAGAGGAAAACGTATGCACATCCTTTAAAAATAATTCTCCTCTTTACTTACCTTTATTCAGTTTAATAATGACAGGATTAATACAGACACACCTTCCTAGAAATTCTTTTACTTACCTGATTTACTATATCCCTCCACAGTAACAGTGAGGAGCCGGCCGGGAACCACTCCGCCTTCTCGTCATCCACCTCCGTGTGTTCCTCCTCCACCTCCGCCTCCACCGTGGTCGCCGCCAATGGTCACATCACCTCCGCAGCCAGGCGAAGGAAAGGTAGGTCAGAGGTCATTCCCGGTGGTGGGGTGTTGGGGCAGAATCTGGAAGAAGTGGGGGTTGGAGGTTAGGGGAGTTGTGGGGTTGCTGGTGGTTGGTGATTCTGATTCTGGAGTGCTTAGTGTTGGTACAAGTTGATGATTCTCGTAATGGTGGTGATGGTTCTGGAAAGTCAAAGGTCATTCCAGGCTGTAAGGTATATGGGGTCAATCTAGGAATTTGGGAGGTTGAGGTTGGTGATAGTTGGTGATTCTGATTCCGGGCCTTAAAAATTCGAGGGGGCTGATGATTCTAGTAAGTTAAAGGTGATTCTGGAAGCTAGGGATCATGGTTCAGGTAGATGCTGGACTTTCTGGAAGCTGGGGATTCTGGAAGTTAAAAATTCTGAAAGGGAGTTGAAGCTATACACGTGGATGTCTCTTCCGTGGGGACGTGGAAAAAGGTCAGAGTCACCGGAGATGCGGCTGGAAGAGTCGTAGGCTTAGCGGAAGACTGGAAGATTGTTAAAAGCTGCGGAAGACTGGAAGACTGTTAAAAATTCCGGACGACTGTAACATTGCTAAAAGTTGCTGGAAAGACTGATGAAGGTTCTCTGGTTGAACTAAGTGGTGTGGTGTGTTTTTTCTAGTGGTTTTGATTTACTGGGCTCACGGTTGGAAATGTTGTCGGTTTTGTGGAAGAACGGAAGACTGTTAGGACTTAAATACTGGGAGATAACGGATGGAAGGGGACTTGGTTGTGGTGTGTGTGTGTGTGTGTGTGTGTGTGTGTGTGTGTGTGTGTGTGTGTGTGTGTGTGTGTGTGTGTGTGTGTGTGTAATATTGGCTGAAACTGGTATTATTACTGAATTGGGGCAAGACTGTAAAAGGCTCAAAGAATCTTAAAATAATACCTATCGACTGCACGAGGGTCACAAAGGAAGCCACTGTATATCTGTCAAGCAACAATTTTCCCCAAGAACAAGACACGCAACAATCGAAGTTACAGTACCCAAGTCCCGTATTTCCCTGTTGGATGATCTGGAACAAGGAAGAAACATAATGTGTCCAGGTGTCTGTGTCACATCTGAATTAAGTGATGGTGATGGATGCAGTGAGTGTGTCAGGTGGTGTCATTTGAGTCTTAATTGCCTGTGCTGATGGGCGTCAGATGGTCACTTGAGCCTTAATTGCCTGTGCTGATGGGTGTGTCAGGTGGTGTCACTTCAGTCTTAATTGCCTGTGCTAATGGGTGTGTCAGGTGGTGTCACTTAACTGCTTGCCCTGAACCCTTTCAATCCAGCGAGGTATATTTCAATCTATTCTTGCTATCTCCTCATAAATTTATTTAGCGCAGGAGACATTTCGAACTGGAGGGGTTTGATATCGCCTTCATTTACCCCTTCACTACTACAGGTCCGTCCAAAGCAGAAGATAATGGATGGATGGAAGCCTGACTGAAATAAGAAATAAGTCACCGAATCTGGGAAGTTAAGAATGGGATGTTATTGGGTTAATGGGAGGCTGATGACGCTATACATGTGGTTGGATGAATTGATGGTGAGTTGTGGGTGGTAATGTAGTGATTATTTGAGTTTTAACTGAATGTATATGAGAATGGAATGATGCAAGGTTAGTGGAAGGTTATAAAAGGAGTTAGTGTTGAATTAAAGGATTGTGCTTTTTTTGTGGGAGGGTGTTAAAAGGTGATACTGTTGAATTAGCTGATGGTGATTTTGAGGGTTTGTTAAAAGGTGCCACTAATAAACTGTGGTGGTTTTTCAAGTGTTGTATGTTGCTTTTTTGGGTTGTGTTTAAAGGTGCTACTATTAAATAACTGATGGTGATATTTCAAGTGTGTTATGTGGTGATTTTTGGGTGTGCTAAAAGACGTTGCTGTTAATGAACTGACCATCTTTTTTATGGGCGGGGAGGGGGACTTATGTGGTTGTAATATGTTTTAACCCCTTCAAACCGATGACACTTTATTTTACTCCCGTTATCTCCAAACGATTTTATTCAGCTTTAGGTGGGATCTCTGGTGGTGAAGTGGCTGATGAAGGCCACATTTAACACGAGTTTCAAGAGTCCATCCTAACCTTAAGAGAATCGTTCGGAGGTGGCGAAAATAAAGAATAATTCACGTCCTCGGGCTGAAGGTGTTAATTTATAATCTTTTAAGATGACATTTTATTGGTGTTATTAATGGTGCTTCTGTCTGACGTACGACTTTTTGTATTTATCTATTGTATTTATTTTTATTATACGTATGGACGAAAATGTAGGTTGACTGACAATAGGCTGGTGAAGTTAATGATGCTGTTGGGTTAATTAGCCCTGGCTTTGTGGTTTACGGTGTGTGTTGGCCAGTGGTTGGAGTCATTTAATTTACTGCACTATTGGCTGTGGATATTGGACACTGGAGTGGTTGGAAATGTTACGGCGTGATTGCGCGATTATCGAAGTTGTTGTTGTTGTGGTGATTGGTGGTGTCATTCAATAAACCAACTAAATGATGGAAAAATAACGAAGAGAGAGAGAGAGAGAGAGAGAGAGAGAGAGAGAGCAGTAGTTTTTCTCAGTTGCTAAATTAACCAACTAATTGAAAAAGACGTTGCCAGTTTGAGGTAGGTGATGTTGGGCAAGTGTGAGTCAGTATGTGGGTGGTTTAGTGTATTTTAATTTTACCTCCAAATGTACCAAATAATCAAAGTAACAGAGTAGTCAGGGTGAGGGAGGTGATGTTGACATAATGCGACTGTGTGTGTGTGTGTGTGTGTGTGTGTGTGTGTGTGTGTGTGTGTGTGTGTGTGTGTGTGTGTGTGTGTGTGTGTGTGTGTGTGTGTGTGTGTGTGTGTGTGTGTGTGTGTCTTAGCTTCCAAATGAATTAATGATACTTTTTTCACCTTTATCTGCCCCACATTTTCGTCCTTTAGCAGTTTATTTCCCGTAGCTCACTGGCAGAAAGGGACAAAAACTACAATTCTACATCCTCTCCACAGCACTTCTTCGTGACTAGCATCATTCCAGTCCTAATCTACTTTCGCAGTTCAGCATTAAGCATGGAGAGAGAGCGATCCTAGGCCAAGTAAAAGGAGTATAAGGTGGTTCAGTAGCCTGGTTGAGATAAACATAGACAAAGTAATAGTTTTCCTTAGCTTCGAAATTTAGTGAGCAAGTCGACCTCTCTCTCTCTCTCTCTAGCTCCCAAACTAAGCAACACACATAGGTAATAGAGACACCAAGTTGAGGTATGGTGCGTTGAGGAAGGTGTGTCATCCCAGGTGGCCATCCCAGTCAAAACAACAGGTGACTCACGCACAGTAGATGGTGTGTGTGTGTGTGTGTGTGTGTGTGTGTGTGTGTGTGTGTGTGTGTGTGTGTGTGTGTGTGTGTGTGTGTGTGTGTGTGTGTGTGTGTGTGTGTGTGTGTGTGTGTGTGTGTGTGTGTGTGTGTGTGTGTGTGTGTGTGAGAGAGAGAGAGAGAGAGAGAGAGAGAGAGAGAGAGAGAGAGAGAGAGAGAGAGAATGACGATCAGCTGGGGTTCAGGAATAGAAACTTATAAAAAAGGTTGAGGTGCTTTGAAGTGGTCGCTACTACACCGTCCGCACCACTACCACACTTCTACCACAGCTACCACACTTCTACCACCGCTACCACATTTCTACCATAACTACCGCACTCAACCACCACCACCAGCACGCTACCATTACTATCGCACGTTTGTCACCACTACAACACTTAACACCGCTACCAGATCACTACCACACTTCAACCACAAAACCGCACTTCAGCCACCTCCACCATACTTCCACCACAACCACACCTCTACCCTCACTACCACCACTACCACACTTCTACCACAAAATCACACTTCAACCACCACAACCACACTTCTACCGCCATTACCACACCTCTACCGCTACTACCACACTTTAACCACACAACACTTCAGCCAACGCTACGGTACTACATTATTATCACTACTACAACATTTTTACTATCACTTTCACACCTACCACAACAACCACGTTTCTACTTCCACTACCACACTACTACCGCCACACCCACACTTCTACCACCACTACCACAAGACCAGCACTAGTCTACCACAATTCTACCAATACTACCACCACTACTACCATTACCACCACCACTTTTATGGCTACCACCTATACAACTAATACTACCACAATCACATCACATTCCCGTCCTACAATACGACCAATACCACAACATCGCCGCATCACCACTACCACCTCTACCACACTCCTTCCACACCTTTACCACAGTGCCATTTATACCTCCCTACTACAACACAACTGCCCTCCATGCAATCTCAAACACACACACACACACACACACACACACACACACACACACACACACACACACACACACACTCACTCATCGCCACTCCCAGCTATCACCACCTTCATCACCACCAAAAACATAAACCACACCGCACATTCCACACCGCCTCTACCACCACATCACAAACATCCACTACCACATTAACCACTCCTACCACACCACTACCACACAGATGTACCACTTTCACCAAACACACTACCGGAATTCCTCTTTCACTTCATGCATTCACATCTCGCAACACGCACCATCAGCCCCACCACCACTACCACATGGCTGTCTGTACTACCACACAGCTTTCTCTGCTACCACAACACCACACCGCAGTACACCAACCTATGCTACCACAACAGTTACTACTACTTCACTTTCTCCACTACTAAATTCAGTACCACTACCACACCACACAACACCAAACTACACTGCCACTGTACTTTCTCTCTTACCATCTTATACCATACACCATACCTCACCACACCACACACATTACTTACCAAAACCATAACACTACCACACCACAACATCATACCATACACCAAAACCACAGCACACTACACGCATCACATACTTTACACCTCTGCTACTACTAACAATACTACCACTACCACCTTTATCACCATACCCATCCTGCGACCCCACATACCAGTCACCATCACCGGAATCTCTGTTATCTTGTTACCATCACACCTACCATACCATACCATACAACCCACGATAAAACCACACCACACACTTCTGTCCTACCATACTACTACTCATTACACAACACGCCTCATACCACACCTCTACCACACACACCACACCACATTCTAGCAAACTACACCTCTAGCAAACCACACTTTACCACACCGCACCAAAGATATACCATACCACACCATTCCTCACACTGCATCTCTACTATACCACGACACCATACCTCTACTACACCACATCACATCTCTACCATACTGCAATCCTCACCACATCACACCTCCATCATCCCACACTTCAAAACAGACCACACCAGCACACCACACTACACAACACCACATTACATTACACCAAACTACACCACACCACTCTACACATTACATACCCTTTAGCACATTACAATTTCTACTCATTTCATAACAATACCACAGTCAGTACCGCACTAACTATCTTGGTACAACATTAACCACAGAAAACACCACACTACTAACCACCCTACATTGCCACAACCATCACCACACTACCCACCACCGCACTGCCACACTATTAACTACACCACACTGCCACAACCATCATAATACTACCACACTAAACAACACAATACCAAAACTACACTACCACATCCAACTCCACCCTACCACACCACTCTTACTACCTTACCCCTAATTCTAATGATGTGGCAATTAAAATATTATGAAAAAAATGAGGGCGCGCGCGCGCACACACACACACACACACACACACACACACACACACACACACACACACACACACATTGGCCTACAGATGAGAGATGAATAAAATAATTATCGACAGGACGTGAATAATCCCTGAACCAAAATACGCTAACCAGTGAAAGCACCATATAGGGAAATTAACGCCTTCAACCAGGGCATTTTCTATTTCATCCTTGCTGCTATTGGACAGTTTTATTTATTTATTTATTTTTTACTTTGGAGCACCCTGGTAGTGACGGGGTTAATAAAGACTATGTCCAGCCTCTCCAGTTTGACCTTAGTAATAAACAGGTGAATGAAGGCTTTACTTAATCTCTCCGCTCGGAAAATTTAATAAAATCGTACAAGAGAAAGACAGTGAAAGTGAAAAATACACCAACCCCCTTAATTTGGGAAAAAAAAAAAATCCCTCCAAAACTGAATAGAATCACATGAAATTATTAAGAATGGAAACTAAAAATCACGCCCTCTAGTTGAATGGGTCAACTCATTTGCCTACCTATACACGCTTCGTCCCCGTTTCATTCACGCCGCGTAAATGTTTTGGCAGAATAGCTAATATTTTGGGCGGACCACACACACACACACACACACCACCCTGCATACCACTCATATTCCCGTCACTTTCACTCGGTTTCCGGACTCTGACGCCCGTGATGACAACACGTCCATTCTGCGACCCGGAACCAGGCCATCCCATTACCGCGCCATACATTATCCCAGTCTGGCCAATAAATCCGCGTTGCATTTAGTTGTATTTTTTTCTTTTCCTTAATTGCCCGTCCTTGTCCGCATCCGTTTGGCTACGGATTTAGTTTATTTGTCTCATAAAATAACGTAGCACAGTTGAACGAATGGGAACGGACGAAAAGCCATTAAGCTAAGTAAAAAATAATATATACCAAAGCGACGAAAAACCAATGAAGCGGAAAACAATTGAACAACTGTAATAGCGGAGGAAAAGCCACTGTGACTGGAAAATAAAAAAAAACGGAGAAAACGCAAGGACGAAAAATTGAAAACTAAAAAAAGGATAAAAAAGGAATGGCTACTGCAAAGGAAACAAAAAAAGGACGGGAAAAAAAAAAACGGACGAAAAGAGACACTGAGAGGGGTGGAAAAAAAAATAAAATAAATAAAATATAAAGGCAAGGGGCGATCACACTGGGATTGTTGGGATTCGGCGCGCGTCGCTTATTCATCAAAAACGGAATTAAACCCGCAGGGCATACTTCGCTGAAACGACGGGGACGGGGGGCGGTTATGGGAGGTTTATTTTCTCGCTGCTGACGGGGTGAGGGCTAACAATTATAACCAGGAAGTAATCTGCTTTATCCTTTCTACCTGCAGACGATTTTATTCAACTGACGCACTTTAAATTCTACCTCTGGACGATTTAATTAACTTTGGAAACGTGATTTTTTTTTCTTTTTTTTACTCTTGCCACCTTTAAGGAATTTCGTTTGAGTTGGAATTTATTTTTTATTTATTTTCACTCCTTCCAGACGATTTTATTCTGATTAAGAGAACTCGCGGACGAAAATTTTGCATCCTTCTTGCTACTTCCAGACGATTTATTCACCTTAAGAGAACCTGGAGGCATTTTTTTTCTTAATTACAGACGATTTTATTCAGGTCAGAACCCAAAGACGTAGTTTGTATTTTCTCCCCATTTCCAACACACTTTACGCCACTTAAGTCGAATCCCATCATATTAAAAGGGTAAATGAGGGCTATATCCAACCCACCAAATTCAAAGTCCCTCCAAGCTGAATGAAATCGTCTGGACAGAGAGAGAGAGAGAGAGAGAGAGAGATAAAATGGCGTCCTCGGGCTGATAGGGTAAGTGGCGCATTTTTCGGTCCCCGGTTTTCAATGGGACGGCGAAATGAGAGCGACAGTGAATTGGAGGAAAATGAGAGAGAGAGAGAGAGAGAGAGAGAGAGAGAGAATGGTGGGGGGGAGGCGTAATGGCATGGGAGAGAATGGTGTGAAAATATGGACGAATTTTCAGGACTACAAAAAGATTAAAATGGCTGGACGCAGAGGGAAAATAATTATTCATTGATTTGTAACTCTGTATCTCTGCGGAATAATTCACACCACCACTTCCATCGGCCCTCTTACAAGAGCCCGAGTCTCTCTCTCTCTCTCTCTCGTTCACGCCATGCCCTGACGAGTTTATTCTGCTTGGGATAGACTTTTCGACCTGGGGGGGGGGGATTGATGCAGAGTATATAAACCTCTTAAATGCGGAACTTTTCGTTTTAAGATTGCACTTTCCTGATTATTTAGTTTTTGTTTTTACTGGGGATGTTATATAAAACTTAAAAAACCCATTCAGTATGTGACCTCAGTTAAATTGAATAAGTCTGGTAACAACAAAATTAAGGACATCAACCTGATTCAAGGGGTGCGGACAAGCCAACATCCCATCATCACTCTTATTGGAGCATCTTAGTACTTTTACTACACTGCCACTAGCATACTCCTAACACAACCGGTACCATTTTTTCCACAACCACTGTTATATATAAATATTATAATCCTCTAATCAAGAAGAGTTACCAACACAAACATTACACACATCGGGTACGTAGAGAAATGAGTGTGTCTGTGTGCGTGTTTTCCCTTTAACATACAGTACACAGCATTTAGGCCTGGACACCCATACTGGCCATAAACGCTGACAGTGACAAATGGCGAATGTCGCTAAGGTCGACACACCACACCTCACCCGTCCCGTGCTGACAGGCATATATATATATATATATATATATATATATATATATATATATATATATATATATATATATATATATTGTGTGTGTGTATGTGTGTGTGTGTGTGTGTGTGTGTGCCTTACATGTACTGATTTACCGCCAGACATGATAATGTGGAGCATGAAATTTTTAAGATAATATGCCTAACAGATTGCTTTTTGTCATTTTTCCATTGTCAAAAAATAAACGTGTCCTCTGTTACCAAAATTAGCGTGCCATCACCACATTCACCGGGCGAGGCTAAAATACCACACAATTATTTGGCAGTCACTTAGACGATAAAGATTACTGTTACTTCTGATATACACAATGGTACAGGCACAGTACACCAAAACACATCGCACTTACCAGATCATTGTTCACTAAAATATCGTGTTTGCAAGCTGTTTGGGGATCAGTTGTTCTTAAAACTGTCTTTCTTTATAAAATATTTCGTGTTTCTAAGGTGCTTTGATCTCCAACGGTTTCTTTTTGTACCCGAGTCCTGATCTAGAGAAAGAATTTTGGATACACCCGCCATGGGATACAAAGTAAAATCTTAACCTCTGTACTTCATTTGTCTTTTGTTTACATTCTCGCCAAGGCATCAAAGAAAACCAGATCGCCTTCAGGACAGACTTCGCTTTTTATTATTTTTTACCTCTGCCTTGGTGAATCATTCTCAGCTCACATAAATGGTAATTACGGATCTCTCTTTCCGTATTTTCTTAGCTGTTTGTAATTACAGGAAAGAATAATGTTGGCGCAAGATCTGGTGTCTGGCCTTGAAGTCGGCAATTTTCTCTATCCGTGTAATTGATTTCGCTGTTTTTCGAAATAATTGTACAGTTGGTTTGAGGGTGCTCGGGTGGCAGAGAATACGGAGGGTTTTTGCTGTCATGGGTGTATTTGTGATGCTAAGATATGGGAGGGAGGGTGGGAGAGATAAAGGATGAGGGAGGGAGAAAGATGTTTTTAGTTAGTATGGGAAGCTGACAGACGGACGGATGTGGGAGGAGGGAATGAGGAAAAGAGGGAGGGATGGAGGAAGCAATTAAGGAAAGAGGGAGGGAAGGAGGAAGGAATGAAGGAAAGAGGGAAGGAGGGAGGAACGCAGGAAAGAGGGACGGAAGGAGGAAAGAATTAAGAAAAGAGAGTGGAAGGCAAATCAGCTAGGAAAAAGATAAAACTGCGGATGGAAAATGAAAATATGGGAAAGATGTAACCAAGTCAGAGGGGGAAAGAATGTGAGAGAAAGGTATGAATGTGAAAGTAAAATGTCAATGAGAAAATGATGAAGGTGTCTATAAAGAAGTAAGACACGATGGAAAGATATGGAACAAGAAAGATATAAAAATGTAACGACTGAGTAAAAACGGCAGGGAAGAAAACGTGAAGAATGAATGATGGAAGAAAAATGTGCAAAAAAGTTACAGAAATAGGAAAGAAGAAAGAAGAAAAGAAAGGAATGAAGGTGTGTGGGAAGAAAGAGTAATGAGCAGGGTAGGAACAGGAAAGAAGAACGAAGAAGAATGTGTATGAGATAGAAGAGTGAATGTGTGTAGAAAAAGTTGCGTGAAACAAGTAGAAATGAGTAATGGGGAGGAAAAAGAAAAGGAGATCAATGTATAGGAAAGAGAATGGAATGCGAGGTCCAAAGGGGTGAGAATGAGGTATGATCGTGATGGGATATTGCGAGGAATGAATGGGGGTATATGAGCGGAAATAATGGGAGAGCAATGAGAGAAGGTGAAGGAAGGAATGTATAAGGAATTCGATAGACAGATAGATAAACAGATGGATGGAGAGAGATACGGTATATCTATATATCTATATCTATCTATCTATATAGGACAGAGCGAGAGAGAAGGAGGCAGGAAATCAGAATAAAGAACATCAAAAGAATACGGTATTTTCTTTCTCGCCTTCCTTCTTTCACACCCTCTTCCTCCACCTCCTCCCTCCCTCTCTCAGCCACGCCCTCCCTCCCTCCCTCTCTTCTTTTCTTGTTCAATCCTATCCTCCCTCCACCTATTCTCTCTCTCTCTCTCTCTCTCTCTCTCTCTCTCTCTCTCTCTCTCTCTCTCTCTCATATGTCAAGGATTTTCATTACAGACGCTTAGTTTTTTGCTGTGTGTGTGTGTGTGTGTGTGTGTGTGTGTGTGTGTGTGTGTGTGTGTGTGTGTGTGTGTGTGTGTGTGTGTGTTATTTGTCTGTCTGTCTCTCTCTCTCTCTCTCTCTCTCTCTCTCTCTCTCTCTCTCTCTCTCTCTCTCAGCAACAGAAGGATTCACACGAGGAAAACTCAAGGTTGTGGTAATTATACTCATTACATCTGTCATTTTCATCTTCCTGAGAGAGAGAGAGAGAGAGAGAGAGAGAGAGAGAGAGAGAGAGAGAGAGAGAGAGAGAGAGAGAGAGAGAGAGAGAGAGAGAGAGAGAGAGAGAGAGAGAGAGAACAATGGAAAGCAGGAAACACAAATACTGTTAAACTCTCTCTAACCTACTCTACTATCACCATACTTTACCTCACCTCACTTTACCTCTCCTTATCTTACCTCATCTTACTAAACCCTAACCTACCTCTTCCCACTTACCCTACCTTTCCTTCCTTACTCATCCTCACCCAAACATACCTTACCTTGCCTACCCTACACTACCTTTCCACGTAATCTTATTTTCCATTACCGTGTTTAACCTTACCCTACCTTACCTTGCCTTTTTCAACCTACTTTCCCTCCCTTTACCTTATCTTTTACCATATCTTACGCTACACTTTCCAATCTTCTTATCCTACACTATCATCTCTTCCACTCCCTTTCCCTACCTCCCATCCTTCCCCTACCTACGTTTCCCCTTCCCTCTCCCCCGACCCCTGCCTTGCCTTAACTAGGGTAGGTAACGTAAGCTGCACAAACACATCCATCAGAGAGAGGCAGGTGAGGCAGGACCTACCTAAGCCGTGAGCCAGGCAGGTAGGCAGAGGCTGATCCACATGAGCCAGACACAAGACAAGGCAGGCAGGTGTGAGATAAGTGTGAGACAGGTGCGAAACATGTGTGAGGTACCTGTGAGACAAATGTGAGTTATGTGTTAGATAAGTGTGAGGCAGATGTGAGGTAAGTGTGAGGCAGGTGTGAGACAAGTGTGATGCTGGTTTGAGACAAGTGTGAGGTAAGTGTGGGGCAGGTGTGAGATACGTGTGAGGCAGGTGCGAGATAAGTGTGAGTAAGGTGTGAGCTAAGTGACGCAGATTTGAGAAGTGAGATAGTTGTGAGATAAGTGGAAGGTAGGTGTGAGAAAAGGGTGAGGTAGTTGAGATAAGTGGGAAACAGGTGTGAGAAAAGTGTGATGTAGTTGAGACAAGTGGAAGGAAGGTGTGAGAAAAGTGTGAGGTAGCTGTGAGGCAAGTGTGAAGTAGGTGTGAACAGGTGTAACACAGAGGATAGGCGATTGCAAGGTGGGTATAAGACAGGTGTAACGCAGGTGTTTTGTCATATGCGAGAAGTGACCGTACAGGTAAATGTGACTGATCCACGGTGCCGAGTGGACAAGTAGAATGGGAAGGAAACACAGACAGGAGCTTCAGTTCTTTATTTTCCCTAACGTTCAGACTACACGGAACCCAAAACGTTAGAGTAAATAATGAATTCAAGTTCTATCCTGTGTAAATCTCCTATCCAACTTAGACATATAAAGGCAAATGAGGAAAGGCAATCGTGAGGCAAGTGTATACTGTAGGGAAGGTGGAAGGGAGGTGTGGAAGAGGTGTAATGAAAGGGTAAGCAGGTGTACACTTATGACGCAGATGTTGGGTCAGGTGTGCGTGGCGTGGACCTGGCCTGACCCCGGCAATCAGTGTGTTGTAAATGTCCGCTAGGCCAATAATACTGATTACCTCACGGGGGGATTAAGCTGGGAAAGGGGGGGGGGGATGAGATGAGAAAGATAAAGAGAGAGAGAGAGAAAGTACGAGGTATGTGTGGTGTAAAAGGAATAAGTTACTGAACGTGCGAGGGAAGGGAGAAGAGGGGAAGGGATGTAGTAGAGAGGAACAAACAAATTCTAATAAGGATCATAAGGAGAGAGACAGAAAGGAGAAGACGAACGGAAAGGGAAGATGGGGGTGAGAGACTTGGGATGGACGGAGATGGTCAAATAATATGATGGAACAAGGAAGGCGAGAGAGGGAATAAGTGAGGAAGTAGAAAGATGTGAGAAACTAAGGAAGTGACAGACGGTGCGACAGGTGATACGAAGGAGGTGTGGAAGATGATATTACAGTAGTTGAGAAAATACAGATGTAAGAAAATGAGAAAGTAAGAGAGGGTAAGAGGGAGTAGAATGAATGATACTGGATTAAGAGTGAGAGAGGGGATGTGGGAAAATCAGGAAGTGAGAAAGGGAAGTGAGAGAGAGATAGTTACACCCGACTCCACCTGTACAACACACACCTGGGCAAAGCTGGGCAGGTAAAAAGCAACCTTGTATACAACACTGCACAATCTGGCTGCCCCCCATCCGACCCCCTCACCTGTCACGCCCTCCCTTGCCGAGAGAGAGAGAGAGAGAGAGAGAGAGAGAGAGAGAGAGAGAGAGAGAGAGAGGCAAACTGCGGTATATGTATGTAAGAGATACTGTCGTACTGTACGTGTGTGTGTGTGTGTGTGTGTGTGTGTGTGTGTCCCTCTCCATCTCTCCCCTCCCTATTACCATCATCATAACCACTACTTTACATATTACATCACCTCTTCCTCTATCATCAACCCCATCTATCCCCCATTTTCTATAGTTCTACATATTTTCTATTGCATCACTTTAATATTTATGGGATACTCGTACAAATATAATGCCTTCCCTTCATTTCTCCTCCTCTCCTCTCTCCTCTCTTCGCCACTTCTCTCCCTTTTCCATACCCCTCCCCTTCCTTCCCTTCGCCTATTCTCGTCCCCTCATTTTCTCTTCCCTTAGTCTCCCCTCTCCTCCCCCCATCTTTTCTCCCCATTTCAATCCTCTCCTCTCCCCTCCCATCACCTCATTTCTTCTTTCCTCTCCCCTTTTCTTCCTCCCATCATTTCTCCTCCCCTCTTTTTTTCCTCCCTCCCCGACCTAATTTTTCCTCTCACCAGTTCCTCTCTTTGCTGATGAGAGAGAGAGAGAGAGAGAGAGAGAGAGAGAGAGAGAGAGAGAGAGAGAGAGAGAGGTTACATGTCACAGTAATAAAATAAAATTCTTGATTCTGTAGCTTGACATTTTTCCAACTCTCTTTCTCTCCCTCTCTCTCTCTCTCTCTCTCTCTCTCTACGTGTTAAGTAATCCTGCCTTCGAAGTACACACAGTAATACAACAGAAGGTATTGATTCACTGTAATTTTGCCTTTTTACAGTTCCTTCCTTCCTTCCTTCTCAAATTCTTTTCCTTCCTTTTATCACATCCTCCTTCCTCCTTCCCCTTTTCCAATCCCTTTCTTCCCTCCTTCGTTCTCATTCCCATGCTCCCCCTCCTTCGCTTTCCCTCTAATACCTTCCTCCTCCTCCTCCGTCTTCCTTTCTATCATTTCTCTTCCGCTCCCTCCTTCCCTCCCCCTCCTTCTTCCTTATCTACTTTCATATCTAAGACTGACCTAACTTCCCCTTACCTCACCTCACCTCCTCCCTCTCTTTCCTTCCTCCTTCCTCCTCTTCCTCCTCCTTTCCTCCGTTTATTAAATTTCTTGTCCAGTTTTTCATATTACTTTACTGCCAGTTCTTTAATCTTCTACCCTCTTCCTGACTTCTTTTCATTTTCCCTTCCTTTTTATCTCAAACAGTCCTTCTTCCTTTTCCTTTCCTCTCCTTCTTTTCTTCATCTCTTCCATCTCTTTCCTTCCTTCATTCCCTCCTACATTTCTTACCCCGTCTTCTATCCTTTCTCATGACCTTCTTAGTCCCCCCTCTCTGTTCCTTCCTTCTTTCTTTTCTTCTTCTTCCTTCCTTTCTCTCCTCCCTCTCCCATTCCTTCATGCGACCTGACCTCTTTTCTCCTGACCCCTCCCTTCCTCTTACCTCACTCTTTTCCTCCGCTCCCTACAATTATTATGGCCCCCTTCCCTCCCCTCATTCCTCTCTCACTCTCTCTCGTCCTTCCTTATTACCTCTCTCTCTCTCTCTCTCTCTCTCTCTCTCTCTCTCTCTCCTTCCTTCCTTCCTTTCCCTTCCCTCTATCTTTCCATCATATCCCCCCAGCCATCCCTTCTCTTCATGTTTCCTTTTCCCTTCTCTCAGGGCAGTATAAAGGAAAGTTGTCTTATGCTGTCCATCCTTCTCTCTCCCTTTTTTTCCCTTTCACCCTCCCTCTCCCTTTTCACTCTTCCTTTCCTTTCTTCTCGTCCTCTCTCCCTCTCTCTTCTCTCCTTCCCTACCTCCCTCTCCTCTCGTCTCTTCTTTCCCTCCCTTCCTCCCTCTCCTTTCTTCTTCCCCTCCCTTCCGCATGACACGGAGAATGATATTGCCCGATACCTCCCTTTGTCACGCACCTCTCTCTCTCTCTCTCTCTCTCTCTCTCTCTCTTCATTCATTCTACCCCTTTCTTCTGTTCTAAATCTACGTTCATTCTCACCTTCCTCCCTTCTGCTCTATTTCTCCCTGCATTTCCTCTCTTTTATCTCCCCATTTACTTCTTTCCTTCCTTCCAGTCTTTCTTCTTCCACATTTTATTTCTCCTCCACCTTCACCTCTCCCTTCCCTCCCACCCTCCTCCACACACATTCTTCTCCGCCCTCCACCCCTTATTATCCTCCACCCTTTCTTCCCCTGTCCTTTGTTCCCTACTCTCATTCCTCCACCCACCTCACCTCTTCTACGCCACTTCCTCCCTCCTTCTCCCTCTTTCCTTCTTACCCTGCTTCTCTCTCTCTCTCTCTCTCTCTCTCTTCCGTACTTTTCTCCTCACCCTGCTTCTCCTCTTTCACTACTCACCAATCTCTTCTCTCTTCACTTTCCTCTTCCTGCCCTCACTTTCTCTTTCTTCCTCATTCTATTCCCATTATTTTCCCCGCTCTCCCTTACCCCTCTCTTCCTCCCTCACCTTTTCACTCTTCCTTCTCTTCATCTCCCTTCCTTCCTTCCGTCCTTCCTCTTAACCCTCTCCTTCCGCATATATTTCATCCTGTCCTCCCCTCTTGATTCCTCTCTCCTCTCTCCCTCCCTTCCTTTCTCCCATCCTCTCTCTCCATTACACAATTCCACTTCCCTTTTATGTAACCCTACTTTTTTACTGATCCTCTCTCTCTCTCTCTCTCTCTCTCTCTCAATATGCCTGTGTCCAGATAAGGGGTTGTGTTTCTTTTGAGGGGTTTGTATAGCCACTGATAACTGTGTGTGTGTGTGTGTGTGTGTGTGTGTGTGATCAAGTGCGTTCTGTGTGAGCATCAGTATGTCTGTCTGTGTAAATTAATGTATGCCTGTTTACGTGCGTTTTGTATATGTGGATCAGTGTGGACATGAGTGCGTTTTGTATGTGGATCAGTGTGGACATGAGTGCGTTTTGTATGTGAATCAGTGTGGACATGTGTGCGTTTGTCTCTGTGTCCGCCTCACCTCCCAACCCCATGACGCTAAGCAGCTTAAGTCCCCGATCTCAAGACGGTCAAGGCGGTCAGTCCAAGGTCCCCCTACTCCCCAAGCCCTATCCCCTATCGATCCCGCCAGTGCCACTCCAACCATTGGGGTGGATGGACGTGCGCTCGTGCCTCGTCCAGCCAGTAAAGATGCACGTCCCTTATCTGCTCTCTTCCATGTATCTAAAGTTTAGTTACTCTTATCTCTATATGTGCTCATCTCTTATCTATTCCCTTTCGTGCCTCCAGACCAACTCCTTATCACTGTCTTGTCCGTCCCTGTCTCTTTCGTCCAGTAAAGATGTACGTCCCTAATCTACTCTTTAACACGACTCTTATCTATTATCTATTTCTTATCGTGTTCTCCCGCCCCGTCGATCCGGTAGATATGAATGTACAGTACGTGCCTTATCTATCCTATCCCACTGCTCCAAATCTTTCATACCATCCTCATTTCATCTTTTTGGCCCGGCACTTTGTCATCTCCTTAGCTACTCTCTATCGCTTCATTACGTCTTATATTTTGTCTGTGCTGCGTCCGGTGTTTATCAGTCATTATATCCTCGTTCATGTGGCTAAGGCGGCAGGGCGGGGGTTATATTGTTAAACCGTAAAGGGATGCTAGTTATTAGAAGGATGTTGACACGTGATTAGGATCCACTCCCTCTTGATTACAGACTAGAATTATAATGATTTTCTTCTTTATTTCTCCTCCTTCGCTCTATATTTTCTCTACCAATTAATTTTTTCTTCTATCCCCTTCTCTTCCTCCTCCCACTTTTTTTTTTCTTCTCCCAGTATACTTTCCGACCTCCTCCTCCTCTTCTTCCTCCTCCACCTCCTGCTCCTCCTCCTTTTCCTCTCTTACATTTCTCTTTCTTCCTCCTCTTTCTATTTTCCTATTCTTTCCCTCCCCAGCCCTCTCCTTTCCTGTCTTCCTCTCCGCTTGTCCTCTTCTGTTTCCCTCCTTCATTCTCTTCCTCCTCCTTCATTACCACCTCCCTTCTAGTTTTCCTCCCTCAATTCCTTCAATCTTACTCAGGCTTCTCCTCGTCCTCCTTTCTTTCTGACACTATTTAAATATTTTTCGTACTTTTCTCCTTCCATTCTTTATCAGTTGTCTGAGAGAGAGAGAGAGAGAGAGAGAGAGAGAGAGAGAGAGAGAGAGAGAGAGAGAGAGAGAGAGAGAGAGAGAGCCAAGTGGTATTTGCGACTGTTCATTATGTGGAAGGATATGATTATTGACTGTGGTACCTGTTTTATGAGAAATGGGGGGAAGAGAGAGAGAGAGAGAGAGAGAGAGAGAGAGAGAGAGGGAGGGAGGGAGAGGGAGAGAGAGGGGGAGAGAGAGAGAGAGAGAGAGAGAGAGAGAGAGAGAGAATATAAATAAATAGATAGAAAGATGGCGCACAGAGCAACAGAAAGCAAAAAGAGCACCACACACACACACATACACACACACACACACAGAGCGAGAGAGAGGTGGGGATACAATTAGGTCACTATCAGATAGCGTCACAATACAGACAATACCTCACCCCCGCTAACTACCACACCAACACCACCACCACACCTCAGTCACTCTCGGCTCGTTGTGCTGCCCTGCTGTTCTGTGCTGTGCTGTGCTAAGTGGTAGGAGGAACAGGGGTGTGGTGTTGTGGTAGGGTGTTACTGTGGTACTGAAAATTGTGGTGTGGTATGGAAGTGTGGTGTTGTGGTAGGGTGTGCGTTGTGGTGTGATAAGGGTTGTGTTGTGGTGGTGTGGTATGGAAAGAGGGTGTGGTGGGGTCGTTGGGTTTAGCAGAACAGTGTGATGTTGCGGTGTGGTGATATGGTGCGTGGTGTGGTAGGTGACAATGCAGAAAGGTTGTGGTGGTGTGGTGTGGCAGGACAGGATGGTGTGGCACAATGTGGTGGTGTAGTTAACTGTGATGTTGTTGTACAGTGTGACAGAATTAGTATGCTGTTATAGGAGATGTGGTGTGATGTGGTATGACTGGGAGTGGTGGTGTAGTTAGGAAGGTTGCTGCGATCAAGTGTAGTAGCGGTACAGGTGTGTGGAAAGATGTGGCAGAGAAAAAGGTATGGTGTGTTGTGGTGGCTGGGTGTGGTAGTATGGTGTGAGGTGTGGTAAGAAGGAGTATTGTACTGTGTTGTGACCGGATGTGGTGGTGTGGTAGGAAGGAGCGGTGTGGTGTGGTGTGGTGTGGAATAATTTGATGCAATGTACTGTGGTAGGAGAGAAAATTATTATGGAAATTTGAACCTTGCTACGATGCGGTTGTGTGTGTGTGTGTGTGTGTGTGTGTGTGTGTGTGTGTGTGTGTGTGTGTGTGTGTGTGTGTGTGTGTGTGTGTGTGTGTGTGTGTGTGTGTGTGCGCGTGTTTTGCTGTGTGTGTAAGCGTCAGTGTGTGGCTATGTATGTCAGTGTGTTGGTGTGGTAGCAATGTGTGTGGCTCAGTAGCAATCTGCTGTGGTGGCGGTGTGGCAGTGTGGTGGCGTTGGGGACGGGAAGGTGTGCGGAAGTTTGGTGGTGTGGTAGTGTGGTGGTGTAGCCTAGCAGTGTGGCAGTTAGATGGTGTGGTAGTGAAGCCTGAGTAATGTGAAGTTGTGTGGTAGTATGACAAGCTGTGGCAAGGTATGGTAGCGTGGCAGCAAGAAAGTGAGGTAGTCTAGTTGCTGTGGTGGTGGGGAGATGACCGCATGGTAGTGTGGTAGCGTCACGTGAGGATGGTGATTAGTGTGGTGGTGATGTTGATTGTGGTAGTGATTGTGGTGGTGCACGAATCGGCTGCCTTAGTGTGGCGTTATGCAATACTGAAGGCGTCGTGGTTAGTAACTGTGGTAGTTGAGGCAACTGTGATAGTATGGCAGCAGTTATGTGTGGTAGTGTGGTAGAAGTTGTGTGGTGGTGGGGTTTTATGTAATTGTGTTTGAATTTTCTACTATCGGGGTAACGTGGTATGCAGTTGTGAGAGAAATTTGCAACTGTGGTAATGACGTGGTAGTATAAGTACAGTAATTGTGGTAGTGTGGTAGTATGCAGTTGTGGAAGAGTAATTGATTATTGTGGTGTGGTAGTAGCAACTGTGATAGTATAAGTGATTGTGGTTGTGTAGTAGGATGCAGGTGTGGTAGGATAAGTGACTAGTTGTGTGGTGGGATGCAAGTGTGGTAGGATACGTGACAAGTTGTGTGGCAGGATGCAAGTGTGGTAGGGTAAGTGACTAGTAGTGTGGTGGGATGCAAGTGTAGTTTGTTTAAGTGACTAGTAATTTGGTGGGATGCATGTGTGGTAGATGTGGTATGCGACTGTGGTACAGTAGGACGCGGAAACGTGGTGGCGTCTGTGGTGGTGACAGGACCAGGACATGTAAGAGAAAAAAATCAAACAATGGACGATGAAAAAAGAAAAAAAAAAAGACAGACACTCATGCACATCAAACGAAAAGAAAAGATAAAAAATAAATCCCACACGATAAATTATGAAAAAAAAAAAGAAGTTGAAACATTTTTAGAGCCGCATGGACGAGAAAATTTATGCATTACTTATTGAAACATTTTGGAAAATTTACGAGCGAAATTGAAAGGAATAAATCGTGTGCCTTTATTTCTTCTTCTGGAATATGCAATGAGCCTAAAGGGAAAAAATGTGAAATAAACTGACACAAGGCGAAGCATCGTGAAAAATGGGAAGGTCAAAGATGAAGGGGGGTAGGAAGTGTAAGGAGGAAGTTTGGGAAAGAAATAAGGGGAAAAACAGAAGGCGGAAGTGAGTGAGGGAGGGAGAAGAGGGAGAGCAGAAAGTGACACGGATAGACATAGATAGATGGACGGACAGAGAGAGAGAGAGAGAGAGAGAGAGAGAGAGAGAGAGAGAGAAGAAGAAGCGATGAAGAAGTAGAGAGAGAGAAAAGAAGCGAGGAAGAAGTAGAGAGAGAGAGAGAGAGAGAAAAGAAGCGAGGAAGAAGTAGAGACAGAGATCGAATGGAAGAGAGGGAGAAATAGAAAAGGATGAAAGAGATAGGAAGACAATGAAGAGTAAAAAAAATGGGGGGGGGGATAGAGAAGAAGGAGAAGTCAGGGAGACAAAGAATGAAGTATGGAAGAAAGTGAGGGAGGAAGGAAGAGTGAAGCTAGTAGGGAAGAGAATTAGGGAGCCGAAAAATGAGAAAGGAGGGGAAGCGAGGAAGAGACACGGAAGGAGGCAAGGAACAAAGTGAATGAGGGACACAAGAGACATAAAAAGAGCGGAATTTGACATAAGGGAGTATAAGAGAAAGAGGGGACAAAATTGCGGCAGAGAAGAAGAAAGGGAAAAAAGGGAAGGTTGTGAGGGAAGAAAAAAGAAGGGCTGGAAAGGGGGAAATAAAGGGTGAAAAAGGGAGACGTAGGCGGAAGGAAGAAGAGAGTCGATGAAAGGGTGAGATAAAGGAGACAGTGAGAGAGGGGAAAAATAAAGGAGGAATAGGGAATAAGAGAGAGTGTGGCTGGAGAAGGTAATAAGGGAATGAATTGCAGAAAGGATAAAAAGAAAGCAAGAGGCACAGAAAAAGCTGGATGAGAAAGAAGGAGGGAGGAGGAAATTAACGAAGTGCAAGACGAAAGGAAGGAAGATGAGGAGATAAAGAAGCAGAAAGTTAATTAAAATGGCATTAGAGATCAGTGAAGGAAATGAGTAGGGAAGTAATGAAATACGGATTTTAATGAAGGAGGAAGGAGCGAAATAAGGAAGGAAAAATGGGATGGGAATGCAGGGAAGAAAAAATAAGGAAGCACAGGAAGGAATAGAGAATAAATGAAGGAAATGCGAAGGATGATTAGGGAAATAAGGATGGAAATGAAGGAAGGAAGTGAAAGAGGGATGGAAGGAAGTTAAGATCTGTGACCAAGTATTGAGTTTGGGGTCTTGCGTGTCTACCCTACCCCTCCCTCCCTCCCTCTCTCTCTCTCCCTCTCTTTCTCTCTCTCTTATCTCCGGACAAATTTATTCGTCCCAAGAGACTTTCCGAATAATTCTATGTTGTTTTCAGTAACCCTTTCACTGCTAGGATAACTAAACTGAATTCAATCGTTTGGCAGCAGCGGCAAATATAGAAGTACTAGATAAATACAGGACCACACGAAGCTTTGATAGTGAAGAACAATGTGTGTGAAGATCCTTTGAGAGCTACAGTGAAATACCATACACAGTTTCGCTAGTGACGCACCATAGGGAACTCCACTTGTTTTGCGTGTGAAAGTTCTGAGGATGCGACTGAGTGACAGGGCCGGTCCTGGAGATGCTCCCACATCCAAAAATACCTTCGGGTTGGACGGACGACGGATAAATGAAAGTTTTAATTTCTTCACTATGAGGACGATTTATATATAGAATTCCTGCTGACACGAAAATTTACGAATCAAAGGAAGAATCTATCGTACGAAAGAATACATTAAAAAATCCCCATTAGCCCTTTCATTATGGGACGCCTCACTCTCACTACATAATATGTCCTGGAGGTTGTCAAAATTAAATAAAAGTAAAGGGTCGTCGTACTGAAAAGGTCCATCCTTTCACTGACAGGGTTTCTCAAAGGGTCACTTAAAATCGTCAGCTGTCAGCCACGATACCAAGCGTCAGCACGTTCGTCGCAGAGAAAGGGTTATATATTGGTCTGACTTTCGCTATCCATAAACCTCTCGCTCACTTCCCACTCTACAGTCCTCGTCTCTCTCTCTCTCTCTCTCTCTCTCTCTCTCTCTCTCTCTCTCTCATTCACTGCTAACAAACGTCTCACAACTTTCTCCATTCTATATCGTTGTATCTCGCAGTCTTAGTCACATTCATTACGTACACTCAGAATCTCTCTCTCTCTCTCTCTCTCTCTCTCTCTCTCTCTCCCCAACAATGCATCACAGGAGAATTAGTCAGATTAGCAAAAACCCATTAAATACACGGCAAAGAAAGGGACAAAAGAATGGATAATGGGGAAATAATAGTCAATTATGCCCATTTAGCGGGGGAGGTGAATGGTGGGGGCTATTAAGGGGAGGGGAGGGGAAGGGAGGGGAGGAAAAGGGAGGGGAGGGGAGGGGAGGGGAGGGGAGAGGAGGAGAGGGGAGGGGAGGAGAGGGGAAGGGATGAGTCGGGATGATGAGAGGAGGAAGGTGTGTGTGTGTGTGTGTGTGTGTGTGTGTGTGTGTGTGTGTGTGTGTGTGTGTGTGTGTGTGTGTGTGTGTGTGTGTGTGTGTGTGTGTGTGTGTGTGTGTGTGTGTGTGTGTGTGTGTGCGTGCGTGCGTGCGTGCGTGCGTGCGTGCGTGCGTGCGTGCGCGTGCGTGCGTGCGCGTGCGTGCGTGCGCGTGCGTGCGTGCGTGCGTGCGTGCGTGTGTGTGTGTGTGTGTGTGAGAGAGAGAGAGAGAGAGAGAGAGAGAGAGAGAATTGTGAAAAGACTGAAATGAGAGGGAGAGAGAAATGGAGGGAGGGAGAGGGAGGAAATGGATGGCATTCAATGTGGGAAACGCCCTATTCCCCCTCCCCCTTCCCCTCCCCTCTCCTCTCTTCCCTCTTCCCCCTCACTATCCCTCTCCCTCCCCCTGTCCTCTCCTCTCTCTTCCCCTCCCCATCCCTCTCCCTCCCTATCTCCTCCCCCTTCCCCTTCACAATCCCTCGCCCTCCCCCCTCCTCTCCTCCCTCCCCCTTCCCCACTCTCTCCCACACCTCCCTCCCTCTTGCACAAAATCCTATTACATGCAGCCTCCCTCCCTCCCTCATTCCTTCACTCACTTTAATTCTCCCTCCCTCTCTCTCTCTCTCTCTCTCTCTCTCTCTCTCTCTCTCTCTCTCCATGTCTAGATCCTTTATTTTTTCATTCTTCCCCTTCCTTGAATCTCTACATTCTTATCTCATAAATCTATTTCTTTTCCCTGTACATATTAGCCTTACAATCCATCTTAATTTTCTTCCTTCTCACTCCTCTGAGTCTGTCTCCCCTCCCTGTTTCTTTCATTCTTCACTCCCTTCTCCCATCTCCCCCTCTACCCTCCTTCCCTTTCTGTCCCTCTTCTCCTCCTCCTTCTCTCCATCTCCCTCTTCTTTTCACCTCCCTTTTTCTCCTTATTTCTTGTCTCCTTCACCATAACACACATTTCCTTCCAATTCTCCTTCTACTTTCTTCGCAATTTTTCGTTCCTCTCTCTCTCTCTCCTACAATTCATCTTCTGCTTTTATTCCATCTTACCTCACATTACTTCTTAAGCCTTTCCCTTCTCTCCTTACTTTTTCCAGCTCATTTCCCCTCTTTTTTGTCTCATTCATTCTCAGTCCTTTCTCTTCCTCCTTGTCCTCTTCATTCCATCTCCTCTCTCCTTTCTATCTCCCTCCTCTCTCTTTTTCCTTTCAACTCTACCTTTCATCTTCCCTCCACCTTCTCTTCAACATTACAGTTTTCTCTCTCTTCTACTTTCCCTATCGTCTTTCCCGTCCCTCCTTTCATCCTCTCTCTCTCTCTCTCTCTCTCTCTCTCTCTCCTTTATTTTCCCTTCAATCCATCTCTCTTTTCCCTCATTCCCCCTCTATTCTCCCCTCAACCCCCTCTTCCTTCTGTTTGTCTGTCATTTCCATTTCTCCCTCCATCTTTTCCTCTCGGCATCAACCCCCTCCTCCCCCCCCCCTCTCTCTCTCTCTCTCTCTCAATATCTCCCCCCTCACCCCAATCCCCCTCCCGATAATATTAAGAGACCACAAGCCAGCCAATTCTCTCCCTGGCTTACCGGCTTAGGACATGTTTACTTTCCTCCTTACCCCCCTCTCTCTCTCCCTCTCTCTCTCTACTCATTCTTGCTCTCCTTTCCCTCGCTTCTCTCTCGCCTCTTGACTGAACCGTGCTCTCTCCCCGCCCCCATCCAGTTCTCTCTCTCTCTTTACTCATCCATGCTGTCTTTTCCACCACTTCTGCCCCTCCCCCTTTCTTTACTCTCTCTTCCCCCACTTCATTCTCTCCTTCCAATTACTCTCCCCCCCCCTTTCTTTACTTTCTCTCCCCAATTTCATTCTCTCTTTCCTACTACTACTCTCTCTCTCTCTCTCTCTCTCTCTCTCTCTCATTATTTGGAAGACAGCAACATTTCACATTCCCTAATATCACCTCTGAGTGTCATTTCCTTCCCTAAAACAAATCTCAATTAGACTATTACAATAATTTTTATATGGAAAACGTCTGGCGATCTTTACTCACCAGAAGAAAGAGCCACATTCTTACATAATAAAAATAAAACGAAAACTCTAACTCCAGATGATTAAGCTAAAAGACACTCAGCAAATGTATTATATCCCAGTACCTCGAAAGGACCATTGAGTCTGTGTAGTTTGCATAAATGTGTAACTCCTCCTGCTTTTTTTCATTCCTCATCCTCTTACTCTCTTCCTACTGTCTGCCTTACTCTTCCTTTATTCATTTCGTCTCATAGTACTAACTTACTCTTCCTTTATTCATTTCGTCTCATAGTACTAACTCACTCTTCCTTTATTCTCTGTCTCTTCCTATTTTTTTTTTTATCTTACTCTTCCTATATACTCTACGTTCCTTTACTTTCCCTATTTCCAATTTTATTTCCTCATATTCTCCTTCTTTATGTGTCTTCTTTTTCTTCCTTCTCGATGTTTCCTACTCTCTCTCTCTCTCTCTCTTTTTCTCTCCAATTCACCTCTTTGCCTCTCCTTCTCTTCCTTCATGTTTGTCTTCCCCTCATGTCCTCCTCACAGCAGTTGACTCTCCTTCTCTCCGCTCTTTTATCTCTTCCTCTCCTTCGCCCCCTCTCTTCTCCACGCCTCTCTCTCCGTTCTCATCACCTCCATTTCTCTTTCTCTCCTTTCGTGTTCCAGTTTCTCTCCTCTCGTCCTCCTCCCCTTCCTCCTTTCCCTCTCCCTCACCCCCAGTCTTTCCTTCCCCCACTACTCCTCCCTTTCTCTACTGTTGTTTCTTCCCTTTTTCTTTACCTTCCTTCCTCTCCGTCTTTCTCCCCCTCTCCCTAACTTTCCTCCTCTTCCTTTCTATACTTTTCCTCCTCTCTCATCCCACATCTTTCCTCCTCTATTTCCACCCCTCTCCTCCTCTCCCTCCCACTGTTTCCTCCTCCCCCTCCTGCTTTCTCTCCTCCTCCCCTTTATCTCTCCTACCTCCTCCCTCTGCTCTCTCCCCGGCTTTCAATTTGCCACGGTGTGAAAAATTAGATGATCCGGAATGAGAAAGTTCCCTCCGGAGGTGAGGGGGAGGGGGAGGGGGGAGGAGAGGGGGTGGGGGAAGGGGAGGGGAGATGGGGCAGGGGTGGGGAGGGAAGGAGGAAGGAAGGAGGGAGTTAGGGTCAGACATATTGGGGAGTGATGGAGAAAGATGGCGTAAGATGGAATGAAGATGAAACGGAAGGTGGTGCTAGAGATGGAAATGTATAAGTGGTGATGGGAGAGAGGAGGGATGGAGATGAAGGGTAATGGATGGAGAGCGATGGAGTGAGAGGAAGTGATGGAGAGGGATGGAATGAGATGAAACGTTTAGTGATGGAGGGAGGAAGATGGAGCTGGCTAGGAAGAAGTAACGATGTGAAATGGACAAAACGATGAAGGTGACAAGGAGACTAGTAATAAACGGGGAAAAGAGGGAGTGAATAAGGAAGATGGGGTGGGTGAATGAAAGTGAAGAAAGGAGGAAAATGAAGCAGAAGAGAGTGTAGGAGGAATAAGAGACTATAGTATGAGAGAGAGAGAGAGAGATGCAACGAGTGAAGGAGAGAAAAAAGGTAAGGAGGTATGGAATACGAGCAAAACGTGAAATGAATGGCTAGAGAACAGGTATGAATGACGAACGCCAAGCAATGACAAAGAAGAAAAATTAAAACTGTGAAAATAACATGAAGTTCAATACTCCTACTTAAAATTCTAAATTAATCAAAATCAATATACAACCACAACACCAGAATCAGCGAAGATAATTTTGTGAATCTGGAACAAGCAAATTCACGAATCCTCTGACCCAGCATCCCATTTTCTTTGCATCTCCAGCATACCCATTAACAGTGAATCTCGGGCAAATTCCACTTCTCAAAGTTGGTTAAAGTGATTGCGAGGTGACTTCGTGAAAATGAGGATAATCACCAAGAGACGGGTGAAGGTGAAGGTGACGGTGAAGAGGGGGGACGGGAGTGTCACTAGTCACGGTTGGGCCTACCATAGAAAACCGGAGGACGAGGAGCATGAAAGAAAACTGGGTAATTTAGGGGATCCTCAAGTAGAATCACCGCCAGACCCAGGAGAGCCCCCACCCGCGCCGCTTTTGGATGAGAGTGATAGTGGACATTACGACGTGGTTTATGGCGATGGGAAGGATTCTGGGGATGGTGGAAGAGGTGTAGAGGAGGTGGAAGAAGAGGCGGAAGTGGAGGAGGAAGAAGATAGCTTATATGAGAACGTGGAGACAATAGCCTACGAAGATGGGAGGAAGGGAATCCGCGTACATTTTGAAGGGGAGAATGGAGAGAAAGAGGAAGACGTAGGAGAAGGAATGGAGGTGGAGGAGGAAAGTACCTACTCCACAGGGGCGATACCTAAGATTGTTTTCACCCCCGTAGCTGGGCAGGAAGACGAAGGAGGGATGGAAAGGAACGGAGAAGAGGAGGAGGACGAGGACAGAAGAAAACAGGAGAAAAGGGAAGAAGAGGAAGAGGAAGATCTGCTTTATGAGGCCATTGGAGAGACGGAGGGATATTTCTCCGACCACGAAACTAGAGAGAAGGAAGAAATACTTCGCGGCTCCGCCC
>NC_136977.1:7679657-7702157 GCF_032717465.1 Coenobita brevimanus | reverse complement strand
GATGTGGCTTTATTTACGCAGTCGACGTGATAACAAATGCTATGTCTATGTGGTTGTCAATAGCACTGTTACGTTTTGTGTTTTTACTGCAATCACCTCCATCCTCTTCCTCCCATTGTTGGCACAGCTGTTAATGTAATCGTTGTTGCTACAGTTTGTAATGTAATTGTTAACGAATTCACTACTAACATCGCCCTTGTTAACATTAGCATTTAATCTAATTTTGCCTGTTTATTTGTCTACATTTATTCATTTACAGTTCTAGTTATTTATTTTTTTATACGGTGGGAAAGGTTTCGATGACTTGTTTATTTATTTATTTATCTATTTATTTATTGCATTTGTGTTCACATACTTCAGGCTAATGAAATGATGACAGTCAAGATGTTAATATAATTATTTGCAAATTCACTAATAATGTCGCTCTTACAACCATCCTCATTATTTTTAATTTTCATTTATTTTTGCTGACGAAATAATGTTGCCATGGTTACCGAGTGTCGTCAGAGGCGCCATCTCATATCCCCTTACTCTAAATCAAGCCTGTTTCTCTCTAATCAGTGAATATCGGACCGCGTAATTAAACAGCGCGTCTCCATGCGTCTCTCTCGTTTTTCCCGTGTAATCGCGTTAATTCGCGACGCGTTACGCCTACGACTGCGTTCATTATGGGGCTCCGGGATTTATGCACTGTATTTTAATTCTGGACTAGGACTGGGGAGTTATGTGAGTGCGGGTTTTTGGCTGTATACTGTTCTTGTTAGGGGTGGACATTCTCTCTCTCTCTCTCCTGTGGCTGCACGGTGGTCTAGCTGGCAAATCGGAGAGCTCTAAGGATCATTTTCACGTGGAAACAAGGATATGAAACCACGACCCTTTCCTGTAAATGTAGGCTCCCATGACAGCCCCTCCTAAACCAGGGAGGTGAGGTATCAGTATACTTTATGTCTTCCTTGTGGAGAGGTCCGGTACTGCAGTGGGCTATTCCTGGACTGCCCGTGATGATAATGACCACTTATTTCTTCTTCATCATTCCAACCTTCTTTCTCACCTCAGCATGGGGTGGGAAGATGGAAGACTTTAGGGATATGAATCAGGAAAGAAAAAAGATACACAATACACCATGAATACACCTCCCACAGCAATACACCCATTACCTTGGAGCTGATTTGCAACAAAGAGGGACAGGGAGTAGGGGGAGGGGGGGGTTCCAGCTCCCCAATCCCTGTTCCTCCCATTTTACGACAGGCAGTGAATGCGTCGGTAGTGTTATGCGTCCCCGTCCCAAGGGATATAAGGCAATACCCAACACGGCGATACTGCAGGGAAGCTGGCCGTACAACAGGCGTTCCTAAACCGTACTCAGCCACTTGAGGATGCACTTTAGGCGGTGCAGGAGATTTCGTAGCACTTCCTTCTCTGTGAATTATTCTAGTAAACCTTTTCATTCTTCGGTATACTACAACTAAAACGTACTGGGCAGGCGGGAGGTGGCGATACCCTAAATGATCAATATAGCTCGTGATGTTCCAAGACGTTTAATCTGTTATCTGAAAATTTATATAATAACAAGACTAGCTAGGAAATGCCACAAAGCAAGCCAAATGTCACAAGGAAGCGATATAATGCATCCTCATCACAACAGGTTTATACAAGTGGGTGGCATCACTGGACATTTTAAGATTGCTATCGTCTGTGGTGTCAGATTGTCTCCCGCGAAGTACGTGTATAAACCAACACTTATTAGGAAAGTGTAAGTTACTAAGGCAAATTATGATGTCCACACTAGATATATATAAATGAGAACATAATGGTGCAATGCGCATAATAAATCGCTAAAAATAAGGTGAAACGAAGCCTCCTCTGCCGCCTAGTATACAACCCTGTACTTAATGTTACAAAATTAATATCACTGCCCTCTCTTCATAAACGGGGCTAATCAATTTTTACCACCAAGAAGCCTCCTTAGCAGTGAATTATTATCACAAATTACTTAGCATGATAGTGTAAGATGAGATGATACTTGACAGTTGTACGAGTGAAGATAAAAGCATACAGAGCCAAATATATACACAACTTTAGCTTGGCAAACTATATTAATGCTGTTACACACGCTCTCTCCCTGTGTGTGTGTGTGTGTGTGTGTGTGTGTGTGTGTGTGTGTGTGTGTGTCCGGGTAAAATCAGGAAGAGAGGGGGGAGGGGAATTTGGGAGACAAGAGAGAAAACAGGAAGAAAGAGACAGGGACTGGAGATTCAGGGAAGGGGAGAAAACAGGAAGAAAGAGGATGAGGCTTGGGGGTTCAGAGATGTGATAACGCAAACGGTGGTCAAGTGGTAGAGGAGTGGACTGCTAATGTTATGCCTGTGAGCAAGATCCTGGCTGAGGCAGAGAAAAGTTAGAGTCTGAGTCTGGTTAATTTAAATAGTTTTCATTGGCCTTCAGCAAAACCCACAGTCATGTCCTAAATATACTTCCGCTATTACCACCACAGGAGTCCTAAATGAGACAACCCTATCATTATTATCTGGTATTAATGAGTAAGTGGTGACATGTGAAGGTGTACATTACTATCTACTGATGCGTGAGAGGGCAGCTGGGACTCAGGGAACGGAATATAAGTCTACGTCCACAGATAAAGAGAAAGGGTGAGGGGAAAGTGGGTCAGAACGGTGTAAGATGAAGGCGAGGGAGTAAAGGGGAGGGAGAATATTCGGGGAAGGGAGGAGTAAAGGGGAGGGAGAATATTCGGGGAAGGGAGGAGTAAAGGGGAGGGAGAATATAGGGGAAGGGGGAATATGGGGGGAGAGAGAATATGGGGAAAGGGGAGGAGAATAAGTGTATGTGAGAGGGAGGGTCAAGCAAGAGTGAGGGAGAGGAGTGAGTCACCAGATCTGAAAGGCGAGGGGGAGGGGGAATGGATATGGGGAGGGTGAATGGGAAAGGGGAAGGTGATAGGGGGAATGGGGTGGGGGAGGAGATAGGGGAGAGGGCGGAAGAAATCTATTAGTGGAGTGATTAGGCATGTGGGCACTGTTCTGGCTGCCTTACCCTGCCTCACCATCCATGCCTTACCCTGTCTCCCTTGCTCACCATCCATGCCTCACCCTCTCCTAAATCCTACCTCACCCTCCACAATTCAGTATCATCTTTATTTTACTCTTCCTCATCCTTCCTCGCTGTCATTCTATCCTTGCCTTTAACTTATAAATAGATTTGATAGTTAAAGCCTTCCCAATAACAAACAACCTCAATAGAACTCACTGGTCTGTTGTTGCTTGTTTTCTTTTTGTAATCCTTTATCCTTCCTTATCCTCCATTCCAGTCTCTCTCTCTCTCTCTCTCACCCAGTCATCTTCACCACCCTCCCTGCCTGATTCACCCCGTTTTTGCTCACCCTTAACCACCCGTCATCACTCACTCATTAAAGTTCCTCTCGCTTACTCACACCCCCACCTGCTCACCTGCCTTCATTCACTCTTCTTCCCTCACTTATTCACTTTCATTCCTCCCCACAACCTCCTTCATTCACGCAATTTATTTACACTCACTCACGGCTGCAAAATACTTCTAAAATACTGCAGGTTCCAGGAAAATGTACAAAGGCATGAAGGTACATTAATTAACACAGAGGGCGTTCTTGCCCCCTCATTTTCCTCCATCCACTCTTCTAGCCTCGCTCATACACCTTATTGCAACCTCTCTAATTCACGTTCGCTTGTTCACTCATTTCCTCATTCACTTCATTGCACCCTTCCTCAATTCACATCCATTCCATTATCGTACTAATACATTTTGGTGGGAAATTTGTACCTTTAATGATGCCTGCCGAATTACTAGGGTTATAGACAATGAATGGTTCAATTTGTGACTCATAAATGAAAACTAGGAGAATAAACGTAGTCTGTAATTTCATCTGGGAGAAAGCATTATTATTATTATTATTATTATTATTATTTAGTTGTTGGCTGACTAAAGTAATTTGTTTATACCACCAACAAATGTATTCACTGACATCCGAATACATGTACTGCATATACGGCTGGATAACAAGCGCGCGCACACACACACACACACACACACACACACACACACACACACACACACACACACACACACACACACTTCCCTCTTATTTTCTCCACCCTCCTCCCCTTCCTCACACACCATTCTCCCTCATTTACAACCCCTGTGCCTATTGAGCTCCCTTTCCCCCGCCTTCCCCTTCCCCTCACTCGTCTACCCCTCCATCAGTGGAACCCCCATACCCCTCTTTTCCCCCTAACCTTCCCCTCCTTTAGTAATCTTGATTAATTTCTCTCTCTCTCTCTCTCTCTCTCTCTCTAATACCCTTCTACCTGTTGTTAAACCCCATTCACCTTCTATCAATACCACCTCAACCTGTCTTTTCTCTTTTCTCTCCCCTTACACACATTACCTCATCCATCCCAATATTTCTCCCCTCCCTCTTCTTCACCCTCTCCCCTCATTTACCCTTCCCCTTGCCCACCACCACGCTCCCTCTTTCTCTCTTCCCCATCCGTTCTCACTCTTTACAAGCACTACCTCAAGCACCTTTACACACTATCTTCCCTTCTCTCTCACTCGCTCCTTCTCCCCTTCCCCCTCTCCCCCATTTCTCCGCCTTCTTCATTCCCTACGTCCCTCATCTCAGTCCCCTTCTCTCCTCCCACACATCTTATATAACTTATTTTCCCCTACTCTCCCTCACTCTCTTCCCCATCCCATATCCATTAATTCTCCCTCCTCTTCTCCACAATCTTACTATCCGATACCTCCCACCCCTCCCTCTCTGTCTCTTTCCCACCACTTCCCTTCCATTCTCCCTCTCCCCCATCGCCTCCTCCCCCACCCCACCGATCACCTTCCTTTCCACTTTCCCACTTCCTCATCCCCTTCCCACCTCCCCACCAATCACAAATCACCTTCCACACTCCCTTCCCCTCGCCATCTCCCTCCCCTTCCCCACCAATCACCCTCCCCCACACTCACCTGTCACACACCTGTCATAATTTACACCCCTTGTTGCCACCACGCCCAGTTACCCTCATTAGCATACGGTGGCTGGGAGAGTCATTAGTGAGGCATGGTTATTTAGTCCTAATGGCTTTTATCTATCCTATCTATCTATCTGTCTCAACTGCCAAACACTTAATTACTGAGTTCATCCACCTTTACACTGATTTGAGAAATTTGTTCGTATCACCTTAAATAGTAACTTCAAACCTGTATCATTTACCTGCCTACCTGAATATCTACCTGTCATCCATCTATACTCCGTTCACATTAGCTAGGCGTAAAACTGCCATCTCTCCACCTCGAATGCTGACTGTATTAACGAATCAACACTAGAATATGATGCCAGTCACGAAGAAGTTCTATGAAAAAGATGCTGAACCGTAGTATTATTCTTATTCTGTCATTGAGTCACGGGAAATAAGCTACATGAAGACGAAATTTCCGCCTAGTTAAAATGAACAAACTATATTTATGTTAAACTCCTTATACATAACGTTTTATTCTCTCTCTCTCTCTCTCTCTCTCTGAAGCTCAGGTAGAACTATTGTTATGAAGGCGCTACCCAATGTTTTTACCTGACACATTCATTTCCGAAGCCTCTCCTAATTTGCATAACATAATTTGGCGGCAGCATGAACAACTCAGGAAAGGCGTCACCGTTCTGAGAGGGTTAAGTGTTTCGTCTCTGCTTGCCCAAATTTGCAGCCCATTATCCATTTTATGTATATTTATCCAATTTCTGTATATCTATCTCCTATCTATCATCATACCCCAAAATCAGAGCCCAGCGATCTATCTTGCTTAACTGTCTATTAAGTTCATCTATCTGTTCATCTATTTAACTATATATCAGTCGAGTTCTTTATCTATCTACCTCTTCACCAATCTGTACTGCGCTACTTTTATATGTCGAGTTTGTCCATCTTTCCATCTAAAATACCTATCTAACCATTTTCCCATTATTCGCTACGCATTAATCTAGTTCGTACACCTCCCCTTCTATCTCCCTTTCTATCTATCTATCTATCTACCTATCTGTACACTGCCAGAAGTCCAATCCCTGAGTTCACCCGCGTCCATCACTCCAAACCTCTCCATCACAGCTCATCACCGCCCCTCCTCCCTGCCACTCCAGCCTGTCTATTTTAATCTACTACACTCGTGCCTTCCACATCGCTCCCGGTCTGCCTCTCCTCCTCCTCCTCTCATCGGCTCTTCTATGCACTATATTACCCCTTCAGTACGATGACGTCTTAAAATTTTTATTCTTCTTGACATCTTAGATTTCTTACCTCTCTCTCTCTCTCTCTCTCTCTCTCTCTCTCTCTCTCTCTCTCTCTGTCCAATGCCCTTGCTAAGATATATATAATCGTCAGAAGGTGCACTGATTTTAAAGAACAAGCCGTTGTGGTACTGAAAGGGTTAATGCTATATCAGTTCATCACTACTTCCTGCCACCCACAGTCGACCTCCCTCATATACCCTATCCTTCCATATCGTTCTTGGTTTCCTTATTCCCATCAGCGTCTTTACAATTAGCTTTTCGTGTCTCTGTCAAAGCCCATCACATATTCTATCATACCTCAAGATTCACTCTATTACAACTGACCACTATTTTGTCAGCTTTTCACCACTCCCTCTGCTCTCTCTTAAAACCTTTACCTCGTTTTTGATCTTCCTCTCCTTATTCTCCAGTCAACATCAATACACTTCATTAAAACTCCTCACCACTCCCTCCCACCACTCCAAACCGCTCTCCCTAAAGTGCAGTCGCCCGCAAGTTTCTTTTCTTTCTCTTTTTTTTTTTTTTAATACATATATATTAATGACAACACCGAAACTGACCTAAGAAATGTATTAACTGCACAATGACTGGCTAGCAGGAAAAAAGCCTCATGAATGATTTGATTTATTCTTAACATGTAAACAATGACAATCTACTTATTCTTTGCATGCAAACAGTGACAGTTTACTTATTCTTCTCAAGCAAACAGTCCATCACATTACTGGATCTGGACAGGAACTTCTACTAGCAACTGTAGCCTCTCACCTCGTCCTCCTCTTCCTTTCTTCCTTTTCCCACTGACCCCCTTCACTTCGATGTCAGTTAATGTATTCTTGGTACCCCCTGACGACCTAGTACAGCTAATGAAAAAGTCGTAATCGTGAAGGAGCTTAAAACTGTCTCCATTAACTCTTTTACGACAGTTCTCCCTGAATCTTAAAAAAAAAAAAAAAAATCGTCTGAGCAAAAATAAAACATGGTACTGACGTTAGAGTGGTGAAGGGTGTAACTTATATCACTCCTCATAACCACCGCCACTACAAGCTGCCCTCCCTCATATACATAACACTGTTAATGAGAGGCTTGGTTAGTTACATCGCTGGGTATTAATATATGGGTATGGGTATTATTAATTGTGAGAGTTGTTGTTTATGTTTTAGCTTTCGTTTTTCCCAACAGTCTCAGTTCATTTTTTCCAATATTCACACACTACCCCAAAGTTGTGTATGGCATTGCTTTTATCTGGCTGTAAAAAATAACACTGTCGTAATGATAAGAATGTGTTTACACCCTACAATATTAAACATTACATTATCAAAACAGGAGACATTTAAAGAATATTTATTGAGAGTAATAAATTGACATGTTTTTTTACACTGTTCTACCCTCTTCAATATTTTTTTACATTTTTTCTTTCTTTTTTTTTTTAATTCCTTAGTACTGTGGTTATTATTCGCACTGTTTTTTTGCTGCCGTCCCTGTATTAGCTTATATTTCGTCGTGTTATATATCTACTGTTTCTACCCTAGGCGTTGCTGTTGTTATTGTTATTGTTGTTGTTGTTGTTGGTGGTGGTGGTGTTTACTAATACCGGTTTTTAATTACCAATATATATACTTGATCATTAGGTGTTACTGCTCTTTTTATTTATTGTGTCTTTGCAATCTAGCATTTGGTTACATTTTTTGGTGTAAAGCTTTTATTCCATACTGATTTATTAAGTTCATGTCTACTCAAGGTGTTATGGTATTGCTAATTAGTTTGCACTTTATCACTTTTATTTTACTTGGTAATATTGCTGCTGTTTTTACTCACTATCTAAACTACCTTTCTTTTTATCATACTGTTAATTCTACTCGAGGCAATATCTTCCCTATACTGCTTACCTAACTTGCTTTTACCTCTGCTTTACGTCAGGTTTTACTGTTTTAACCTACTTTTCGATTTTATTATTCATACGCATTACATTATTTTGTATTTTAATTTCATTGCTTACATCTTCCTTCTATCAATTCAATTTACTTGTACTTAAGACTGTTCTCATTTATACTTTTACCTTCTAAACGTTTAACACAGCTTTCAATATTTTACTAGTTCTCCTTCACATTTAGCATGAACAGATGCAACAAGGTACTAAACACAGCCACTTCAGTTTCCTTCAGTTCCCCACGTCAGTTCCATAAACTAATCTTTCGTTTTCTTCCCCCAGGTGAGTGTAATATACCTGTATAAGTGACGTCGAAGAGGCCCCATCCCCGTGTTCACCTAAAGCTAAGTAATTATGTTGTATGCCATTTAGATAATACGCTGACCTTCGATATCTTTCATATTTACCTCTGACATTTACCTTTAGTATTTTAGCACTGATATTTATATGAAATAAAGAAATGCATTCACCAGTTTCACGATGTCTCATAATTCGTTCTTGCACTACAATCAGACGATTTTGTTCTGCTTTGGAAAGATCTGTTGTCGTGAAGGGTTTAAGAAAAGCTCTATGTAATCCCTCTAGTTCGAAATGCATCTACAGTGAATCAAATCGTCTGGATATAGCAAGACTTGAGTATAAAGTTTATATCGTCATACTGAAGGGATTAAAAGTGGCAGTGAACAGAAGGGAAGCTGACCGTAAGAAGAGCTTACGATTACTGCCTACTGCCTGCACGGAAGTCACTGCAACACTCAGTATTTTTACCGAGTTCCAATCTTCCCCTAGACTATGACAAGCAACCGTCTAATTTACAGTGGGATTCACAACGACAGTTTCGACAAACTCTCCATTGTAGCTATGTATGATTTTCGCAGGACTGACAAGGAGAGTGTAAAAATCCTCTTATGTCCCTTATGCAACGAGAAATTATCAGAAAAATTATCATGACCTTTTTTTTTTTTTTTTTTTTGTAAAGTATCGACAAGGAAATGCAGGAACTTTTTATGTCTCAGTTCTTCCTTCAAACCAAAATCTAAGCTGGAGAGTATCGATCGTAAATATGCTTCAGAATCCTACCCCTGGTCCTACTCCAGTTCAAGATACGCATAGGCTGGAGTAGTTAGCTGGAGAGAGAGAGAGAGAGAGAGAGAGAGAGAGAGAGAGAGAGAGAGAGAGAGAGAGAGAGCAAATACATAAGAGATAAAAGGAGCAGAGGCAGACAAGAACCGATACGCAGAGAAATAGAGAAGATAAATATACACAGAGAAGACAGATAAAGAAAGAAACATAAGACACTAAGACAGCAACAGCGAAACCCCAGACAGACAGACAAAGAGACAGTAAACACCCTCGTCTGTCACTTGAGAGGGGCTGAAGCTAGCAAGACGACGGCCAGCTGCCTCTCTCTCTCTCTCTCTCTCTCAGCCATTATTCTTTCTCTTCATTACTCTCGCCATTTACCACTTATTCTTCTCCCTATCCTTGCATTCCTTGATTACCTCTGATCCTGGCCATGTGTACGAAGTTACGTTTACAAATCGATTTCTACACTGGCTACCTTTCTTATCTTTTACCTGCACATTTATAAAGCATTTCTTTTCACACTACCTACTGATTTTATCAACCATATACCTGTCCTTTCACACCATTTCTAAATCGCATACCATCCTTCAGTTTTCAACAGTTCGATTTTATTATCTGCCTCATTTGTTCATTAGAGTTTGGTTTCTGTATAATCCACAAATTATCTCACAATTTCGTCCCTAAATTCTTCGAACAATGAGGATGCGGATTCAGTTTCAAAGGCCTCTTATAATGTTACATACACAGACTCTGATGCAAATGAATAAATACAACCTCGATGATAATGACATTGTTTTCTACAAAGGGACTAATGTGCCACGCCATAAACTATCGAAAAAAAAAAAAACTCTTGAGATTCTATGCAACACTGCATGATGAGCAGCCTACTGTTTTAGTGCAATGACGTAAATGGCAGACTACCGAAAACTATAGGAAAAAATATAATACTAACTAAATCTGTGCATTATATTGAGGATTATAGCCATTTTTTCCTTATGCTGGCTTTGTGGATAATTGTTATATCTTCTTACTCTCACTCAGCCTAAAACTGCCATCTCCCTATCTTGAATACCGAGTTGTAATAATCGATTAACATTGAAACATGAGGCTAATCACGAAGAAGTGCTGTTGTAAGGATGTGGGGATGTAGCGCTGTCTTTTTCCGCCAATGAGTCGCGTGAAATAGGCTACAAAAAGGATGAATATCTAGGCTAGGTTAGTGTAAATGAACTACAGTGTACCTGGTCGTTATGCCAGACATATTAACCCCCTCATGGTCGTAACAATTCTAGCAAGACGATTCTAGTCCGCTGAGTGAGTCATCGGAGCTGGAGGGTAAACACGCACACACACACACACACACACACACACACACACACAGCACGACAACTAATGGCAAATCAATGGACTCAGAAACAGGAACAATTGTTATAAGACCGTAAAAGTCAAACCAAGGAAGCGACAAACGTGAGGTGATGATAGAGACAAGGATAGCCACGTCAGTCACCGAAAGGAGGATGGCTGGGAGGACACGAGGAACACGGCAAATGATATGGGAAGCCGGGGAAAAATAACCAGCCTATCGGTGTAAATGGTAAATATAATGCCCAAATTAGCTCAGTGTGTGATATCTGTAATTTGGCGTGTGATTCAGGGTCGTCTTTTGAGTGGCTCTGATGATTTCGCAACACTTCTTCCTTAGTGGTTTATTCTACACCTACACCTTGAAATTTTCCTGTACGCTCTTGAATCTCTGTCCAAATAAAACCGATACAAAGAACAACAGTGCGGAATAAGTTGAATAAATCGCTAAGGAAGAGGCACTACGAGACCTTCTACGCTACGTAGAATTCGACCCTCAGTCGTTACCTTCAGGGTCACGGCTTATTTATTTGTATGAGAAGCTGCCAAGTTGTTGTCATTCCCCCAGCTATTTTATGCCTTACCTTTAAATAGATTTGTGGCGACCTAACTGTCCGGGAACTATGACTCCCTCCTCGCTAACTTGGCCTAAAGCTGCCTTCTGCCCGTCTTAAAGGGGAAGGGATTAACACTAAAATGCAATTCTAGTCACGAAGAGGTGGCATGGAATAGACGCAGGGCCGTAGTATTGTTTTATTCTACCACTGAGCTATGGGAAATAAACAACAATAGGACGTAATCTCCAAGTTATGGTGGACGAACTGTCTTACCTTATAAAGACGACGAACTGGACACTGATCCCCTTCCCTTTTGATTCATGTCCTAAAGGTCAAGGAGCTTACGTAGCAGAAGCGCCTATCTCTCGAACTTACACGTTTCTCTGTAAAATCTGTTATAAAAGGATTCTCATGCTCGAAAATGGGAGAAGAGTCAAGACTGATGATGCTGAGGGTGATCTACTGAACCAGCATGCTATTCAGTAAAAGCGTAGTTTTGGCCTGTTAGTGTGTTTTTTAATACGCTAATGCTAGGCAAATACTGTATTTCAAGAAAAGTACTGTACTGAATTAAAACTGTGGCTTGGGTTGGGCCTGTGGGAGAATATACACCACTCTGTTACCCCTGGACCGACCCTGTTTCTTTCTCACAAAGCAGGCTCGTATTAGGTCATTAATTCACAGTCCTCTGTATTTTCAACGGAAAAAAGTGACTTTAACGTTCATTTTCACTGATAATAAAGCTAAAAATACTTTTAAAATAATCTCTATAGTTCCCTTCTTGAAGAGTGGGGGCAATATAACCAACACTCCCCCTCCCCCCTCAAAAAAAAAAAAAAAAAAAAGTGGGAGTAATTGTATGCATTGTACGACCCGGAAAACACGGCTAACACGTGAATAGTACAGCTGCCCGCCCATGTCATGTGCGTGTAAACCGGCCGATACAAAACATACATACACGCATACCATCAGGTTTTGCTCTCGTTCCAAATACTGTGTATTATTTGGAACAAAAAACATCGATTATGATACAAAACGTAGGTTTTCTAGGTTTATATATATATATATATATATATATATATATATATATATATATATATATATATATATATATATATATATATATATATATATATATATATGCTGTATATCGATTATTGAATGCTATTTCTCAAGTTCAAACAGCTCGAGAAAATGTATTCCAAAGAGAATACAAAGAGGAAAATACAACTCACTCACGTCAGCGGTGGGAGGCCAAGCAAATACATGCCACAATAAACGCTTGCTACTAATGGCCGCAATTATGGTTGGATAATGACTAATATTGCCATGCCTCAGTGAATTATGCGTGGGAAGGACATCATTGTTGTGCTTCAAGGTCAAATGTGTGTGTGTGTGTGTGTGTGTGTGTGTGTGTGTGTGTGTGTGTGTGTGTGTGTGTGTGTGTGTGTGTGTGTGTGTGTGTGTGTGTGTGTGTGTGTGTGTGTGTGTGTGTGTGAACGTTACAGAGTGTGCCAAACTCACTAAGTGATTTATAGGGTCAAGGTTGGCAGCTAGAGTGGTATAGTAATGGTGGTGGTAATGGTGGTGGTGGTGATGGTGGTGGCTGTATTGGTGGTGGTGGCTGTGGTTGGTGGTGGTGGCTGTGGTAGACATGTTAGCTGTGGAAATTGTGGTGGTCGTTGTGGTAATGGTGGTAGTAGTAGTGGTTGTGGAAATTGTTGTGGTGGTGGGAACGGTGGTAATGATGTCGTTGGAATAATGATGGAAGTGGTGGTGGTGATGTTTATGAATTATACTGGAATATGCTTGAAGGAAATAGTAATGATTTTAGTAGTGGTAGTTGTAATGGTGGTGGCTTTTGTTAGTAGGGTGGTAACAGCCATCATGGTGTGTTAACAACAGCAAATTTCATGGCGGCAATCGCGATGGTGATAGCATTGGTAGTGATAGACAAGACGGAGGTGACTGCGACCACGGGGGTCCTGATGATGGTGATAACGATTGTGGTGACATGTTGGTCATAATAACGCTCGTCGTAGTGATGGCAATGATGATGAGCGATGATGTCAGTGATGATGATAATGGCGATAACTATGCCAATGGAGACTGCGACATATAGGGTTCTGGTGACGGCGGTAAGGTAACGAAAGATAATAACAACGATGATAGTAATAACGATGACGGTGAAAACAATGTAAGTGAAAACAATAATAGTGATCAAAAAGCGATTTTGGTGAGCAGCGAAGGTGGTGGTGATGGCTATGATGGTGGACAGTGAGTTTAATTGGACGGTCTATTGTTAGGCCCTCTTGAGATACCCGCATATCCGCTGCCCCCACCCAACCACTCCAACATCACCTCTGTGCATTGCTGTCTTAGGGGTCATATTGAGGGGTAAGATTGTTGGGCCCTCTCGTAAGATCGGATCAAAAGCGGAAATCAAGATCGAGAGTGATTCGAGGGAGGTTAAGGATTGGTCCGCTTTGATCTGGTCGAGGCTGGATGATACATTATGGTAGTTTCGGTCATGTCAGAATACGGTGCTGCATCTACACATGATTATTTAGAGTTGGTAAAGTTAGATTTCGCTACATTAGGCTTCGCTATTTTAGGCACTGTTAAGCTGGGTTTGGTCAAATTAGGCAGATTTATAGTTAACCGATACTCCGAGTCCTTCATGTATGCAATAGGTCGACTCTCGAACTGTCTTCCTCTGTCTGTATTTCTTTCTGCCTATGGCCTCCAGTAAACATGTGTCCAGATATCTCGAAAAGATCTTGAAATTTGACTCTTCTTTTTTTGTTGGGATAATTTAGCGGGCAGTTTGCTTTGGTTTCTTCTTCCTCGTATAGAAAATGGTTTAGCTAAAATAAGGAAACCCGGGTTGGCATGGGTTTTATGCAGATCAGGACAGACTATTTAAATTAAGACTTTTATATATATATATATATATATATATATATATATATATATATATATATATATATATACTGCTTTCATTCAGTGTTCACTAATAAAGGGGCGTCTGCTAAGCTGTTAGTAGCGACAAAATAAAAAAATAAAATTAAATACATAAATAAATGATAAAAATTGCGTAATTCGATTGACGGGGTTAACATAGGCCGGAGGAATCTAAAGTATGACCCTCCTTTGCTCTCTTTCACGACATGACTCAGTGAGGAAGTAAGTTTCATATCCACCAGCCCATCTCTTATGTCGTACGAGGTCTGAGCATGCCTGCATAAGTGGTAGGTCATCATGGCAATACGAAAGAAGGAAAAAGGCAGATTTTCCAACCCCAACTCTTGTCCTTTTAGAAGCCTATCACGACACGCGAAAAAGAGGTAGTACTGTTTTTCTCGTATAACAGAAAAATACTAGCCACAAAAACACCTGGCAATTCCAAAGAGTACAAAAGCGTCAGCTGTGCAACGTAATACCCAGGCAACCCTACTTTTCTCCCCACTTTCAGCTATATAAAATCGTCTCGTTGACAGGAATAACATAACAATGATGACGCAATCATAAGCGAGTTCTCATAGGAAACAGTGAAAAACAAACCACAAACGCACAACTCCAAGCCAAGATATTGTTGGTGACGGTATTAACACTCCTAGGCTCCTAAACCGACCTCAACTGAATAAAATCGTCTGGCGTTAGCTGGCAGAAAATACTAGAGTTCCTTCACCTTTATCTCGCCTACATATTCGTATTTTTGTAGCTTGTTTCATGGAGCTCGTGGCAGAAAGACAATTTTATGCCCTTTTATCTTTTCCACAGCACTTCTTTGTGACTAGCACCAAATTCTTGTCACACTACTGCTACTATCCGGCATTCAAGACGAAAAGATGGCAATTTTATGCAAAGTTAAAATATAAACAGTGTAGTGAGGACATAACCACGAAAAAGTTACAGCCAACAGTGAAATATAAACCCCAATTAAACCACTCCTCGCCTAGAGTATGATGATGATGATGATGATGATGATGATGATGATGATGGTGGTGGTGGTGATGGTGAGAGAGGAGGATACCTGACTGCTTTTTGTTAACCTGTGTAATGCGTGCTTGCTGGTGACGTCAGACGATGCTGGTGGTGGTGCATGGCAAAAACATCAAGGTCGCTATATTTGTTTCCCAGCGTGACGTCACCTAGAGATTGCAGGATTATTATGTGCTGGAGAGGTACGGGTTGGCGGTCGGGTGGGGTGGGGTGTGGGATGAGGGGTGGGATGGTGGCCGATCTCTCTCTCTCTCTCTCTCTCAGGGCCTCTTTTTCCCAGGTCACAAGAACTGTCTGTGATCCCTAGCGGCGCCGTGCTCATCCGGGCGTTCTAGAGAGTGAGAGAAAGGGGAGGGAGGAGTGAGATGGAGGAAGAGAGGGAAGGAAGGGATAGCTGAGAGAGAGAGAGAGAGAGACCGCAAAAAAATGTGGACCAGACAAAAGTTGAATGGCGAGGGGAGATGACATGAAGACCTCCAATGCTTTCCACCCCTTTCACTACGACAAGCACTGGGCGGAATGAAAAAAAAAAAAAAAAAAAAAAAAAAACAGGTGGTAGAGAGAAAAACACTTAGCCCGTATCTCCCGTAACCCCTTCAGTCCGAGCCCTTCCAAAAGCAAATAAGAACAGTCAAGATAGCAGGAATGTAAAATATAAGGTAATAAAGGGTTGACATACAGATCAGTGGATTTACCTACCGGAGAAGGAGGAGAGGAGGACCGAGATTGAGGCTGGAGGGTGGTGGTGTAGGTGAGGGAGAGTGGCGAGTTGTGGCATTTTGGTCGCCCCTACCATGGATGAACTCTAGGATTGGGCGTCTGGAAATTGATACGTAATTTTAGATAATACGATAGACTGACAGGTAGACAGATACAAAGAGACAGGCAGATGTATGCAATTTATACTTTTTTTTTCTCTAAGTAATTGTTGCGATATTACAAATTCATGAGAGAGAGAGAGAGAGACAGAGAGAGAGAGAGAGAGAGAGAGAGAGAGAAAATTAGTACAATAAGCAAGCAACGCAAATACACATTAAAAAAAAAAAAAGTGATGGATATTTCTTTTTAAATAATGCTGGAAAATGGAGACAAAATTTAACTACGCCAATCAATTTTTTACACTGAGCGACAAGCCCAATGGTTGCCTGTGCACCAGGAAACCATTTACTATGCTGGGTGGTAACCATATAACCAAATTTTGGCGCCTGGTGGTTTAGTGGGTAATTATTGCGCTCCAATCGGACTGAGCCGGTGAAGGTTTATATCCAAGGGGTGGTTGGGGTTGACTGCTCATGTAATGCCACTCAGGGATGAGTGAGGCTGGTCACTCTCATCTTAAATGTCGGGACCAACTGCCTAGCCCCAGCCTCCTACGCTCCTCATGGGGCAATGTAGGACTGGATGATGGTTGGATGGATAGATGAATATATATTTAGAAAAACTGAACATCTAAAACTGAATCGGAAAAAGTCAAAAAAATCTGTTAGAGATAAAATGGAATAAAAAAGATGACAATAAAAAAAGACAAAACATGGAAAATCTGAAAATATAAAAATAATAGCAAAGGCCAGAAAGGAAAAAAATGAAAAGTGATGTAACCAAAAATAATTAAATAAAAAAATTGCAGTGTGTGAGAAAAAGGAATAAAATAGTTAGCAACGAATGAGAAAATAGACGCTCTGAAAAATAAAAGAAAAAAATAAGTGAAATAATAAAAGCTGTGAAACTATTTAGCAAAAAGTGAGAAAATAAGAGTTTTAAAAATAATTAGGAAAAGTGAAAAAAAAAAAAAACTGAAAATAGTTAGCACTGAATAAGAGAAGGGTTTGAAAATAGCAGAGTGAGAAAACTAAAGCTGTGAAAATAACAGAGTGAGAAAATGAAAGTTGTAAAAATAGCAGTGAGAAAATGAAAGTTGTGAAAATACTAAAGTGAGAAAAAGAAAGTTGTGAAAATACTAAAGTGAGAAAATGAAAGTTGTGAAAATAGCAGAGTGAGAAAATGACAGTTGTGAAAATAGCAGAGTGAGAAAATGACAGTTGTGAAAATAAGAGTGAGAAAATGACAGTTGTGAAAATAGAAAGTGAGAAAATGAAAGTTGTGAGAATAGCAAAAAAATAAGATATAAAGCTTGTCAAAATAGCAAGATGAGAAAATATAAAAGTTTTGAAAATGATGCAGCCACGGGGTGTATGGAGGGGGGGGGGGCAGCCACAATACAGAACTAACAAGCAAAAAGACAGGAAGTTTGCAATGTCCGACACTGGGGGTGGGGGGGGAGAGGGAGGGAACACGCCCTTATTCATCTCCCCCCAGTCTCTCTCTCTCTCTCTCTCTCTCTCTCTCTCTCTCTCCATTCGCCCTTTACCCCCTTTCCCCCCTTCTCTCTGCCCTCCTCACCCGCCCTCTCTCTCTCTCTCTCCTATTATTTCCTTCCTTCCTCCATTTCTCCCTCCATCACTGCCTTCCTCCCTCCCTCCGTTTCTTTCTCTCTTTCACTGTTTCCTCCCTTCCTTCATTTCTCCCTCCATCACTGCCTTCCTCCCTCCCTCCCTCCCTCTCTTTCTCCCTTTACTCCCTCCCTCCCTCCTCAGCTCGTTTTCTTTTCCTGTTTCCTCTCAGCGTCGCTTTCCTGTGTCTGGCTGTCTGGTATTCTATTTATCTCTATCTGTTTCATTTTCTATTTATCTCTGTTTATCTATCTGACTCTCTATTTATCAGTCTTTCTATGTATTTATCTATCCAAGTATCTGCCTTTGTACTGCACATCATGGTAGCTTTTTGTTTAATGTACCATATATCTACCCATATCCATCAATCTCTATTAATCTTATCTATCTATCTATTTAACTACCTGTCAACCTATCTATTTATTTATGTTTGTCTATTTATTTACCTATCTATCTATTTATCGACGTAATTTTCCTCGCATATCAGTTTGCATGAATCCATCAGACTCTTTATCTACTTCTCTATTAATATCTACCCTCGTAACCCCACCCAGCTGGTACCTATGGGAGATATCACTTAAATAACATCCTCCTCACATGTAGTATTTACCTGTAAGTGTTCCCAAGCGCCAAGACCCCGTGTTCATCACAGAGAAGAACACCCTAAAGAAAATGAATACGGTGACGCCATAACAATTTTAATTAGTTACCAGTGGATGATTTTATGCAACCTTGGAAAGATCTCTCGTGTGACAGGGGTAATTTAAGGCTTTAATTAAACCCTCCAGTTTTAAGTCTCTCCTCAGCCAAATAAAATCGTCTGAAGGTAGAAGAGACAAAATAAAAACATACGTCACCATTCTAAAGGGGTTAACACTTGCCCCCCTCCGTCCCTTTCTCTCCCAGCTCCTACCTTTTCTACTCCCTCATTAACCCCTTCATACCTGCCTTCACTCTTCCCCCATTTTTTTTTTAGCATCCTTTTCGCTACTCCTTTATTTTTTTCTTCCGTCTCCTCTCTTCTTTGTGCACTTTTTCACCGACCCTTTAAAACTTTTCTACGGCCCCTTTTCAGTTCCCCCTATTCATTTCCCCCTCTTTCAGTCCCCCCGTGGCCCCTTTCACCCACCCTTATTTGCTCATCTTACCCTTTCTCCCCTCTTCATAACCCACTCATTGCAATATTTCACCCTCTCTCATTGTCCTCTCTCATCCTACCCCCCTTCCATCGCTCTCCCTCATCCCCCTATCCCTTTTTCATAGACCTTTCAACCTCACTGTTCAACTCCCTAAACCTCTATATTTTCTACGCTCTCTCAATCCTCTCTCTACTCTCTTCTCCCCACCTTTCAACCCTCTCCACTTTAATGTATTTGTTTCCTTAACTATGTGTCTCTTCACCCTTCATGTTCCCCCTTTCCTTATCCCACTTTTCTCAGTTCCTCGGGCCCTCTCACCCATCTTTTCTCCCCACCTTTCACCCACCTTTTCAACTCTGTGCCCTCTATTTGGTCCCCATTTCTCCTCCGTTCTCCGTACCCATTCACTCTTTCCCTTTCATCTACGCTTCACTTCCCCCTGCCCTCCTACCACTGCAACTCTTCCAATATTAACCCTTTGAATGCTTCCCGTTCCCCCTCACCTGAATAAAATCGTCGACGGCCATTGAAAGAGTCGCTTCTAGTCACTCCACCTGGTTTCACTTCACCTGGTTTCCTTTATATTTTATCTCTGATACTGTCGGATGATACAGTATTTGGATTATATTCTTTTGTGTGAAGAGCTTTGTAAATATCTCCACTAATGCCTTCAGTTCGACCACACCTTAGTGTATTCTTGCTACCACCAGACGATTTTCATTAAGCTTAGGAAAGATCAATCGTAGAAGTCAACCCCCTGGAACTTCCCCTCTCAGCCTCCACTGTCAAATTCTCCCCCTTGTCCACTTCCCTTTTTATGCCATTCTCATCACCATTCCCCTCTTCCTGTGCCCTCGTCATCCACTTTCTTCTCTTTCGTTTCATACTGTGTTATATCCATCTCTCCGTAACCATTTCCCCTCTGTCAGTCCCCTCTCCTACGCCCCTTTCATCTCCCTCCATCTCCCCTCATCCCCACTCCCTCCTCCCTTTCGACAGCAGCTGCCCCACTTCAATTGCAGGCTGGGAGTTGCCTTCGTTACCCCTGCAATCTCCCGCAATGACGCTTCAAGTGCCATCTATTGTGTGTGTGTGTGTGTGTGTGTGTGTGTGTGTGTGTGTGTGTGTGGGGGTGGGGGGAGGATTCGTGTCTGGGTCCGTGAAGAATGAAAAAGGAGGGTGTGGGGGGAGGACGGGGATGATATGGTATAAGGAAAGGGTGAGGGGAAGGGAATGGAGAAAGAGGAAGACAAAAGGAGGGATATCTGACTGAGGGGCGGAGGATATGTGGAGAAAAAAATTGTGTGTGTGTGTGTGTGTGTGTGTGTGTGTGTGTGTGTGTGTGTGTGTGTGTGTGTGTGTGTGTGTGTGTGTGTGTGTGTGAGAGAGAGAGAGACAGAGAGAGAGAGAGAGAGATTGGTGGATGACAGAGAGGCAGAGAAAAGTTAGGGGAGGAAGTTGTAATGAAAACGAAAGGATGGAAATAAAGAAAATAGTTGGCGTGGACGAAACGAGGCAGAAAGTGATAGAAGGCGAAGGGAGAAGGTGATGGAAAGAGGTGGAAATGAAGCGTGGAAGGAGGAAGGAAGCAAACAGAAGAAAATAATATAACAAAAGATATATTAACTTACAGGAAGAGGCTAATATCTAGGACAGAACTTCATACGCTAACCATCTCGCTTATATGTGTGTGAAAGGAAAGATGAAAAATGTGGCAAGTGACTGGGGATGTTCGTAACCAGGGTGGGTGAAGGACGGAGGTTTAAATTTACCATGGAATGCAGGAAGAGAGAGAGAGAGAGAGAGAGAGAGAGAGAGAGAGAAATATTACCAGTCACGAAACCAGAGATGAAAGAGAAGTAGAGCTGAAAAAATACAGAAAGAGACAGCCGCACAAAAATTTTAAAAAAATCCCAAATCAGATATAAACAAAAAAACACCCCTTAATCTCCACATCCCAACCCGCATATCCTACCACTCCAGCGCGACCCGGAACTAGCAGAGGGACGGGGGGGGGGGCATTAGATACGAGTCACCTAATCGGTCTGTTGCGTGTTGCATAGTGAAAACGGATTGTGTTGTGCCGAGTGTGTTGCTGATAAGGCGGGCGATTGTGTTGTGCTGTGTTGTATGGTGTTGTGTGTGTGTGTGTGTGTGTGTGTGTGTGTGTGTGTGTGTGTGTGTGTGTGTGTGTGTGTGTGTGTGTGTGTGTGTGTGTTTGTGATAATTGTTTCTGTCTATATGTTTGCTTGCCTGTCTTCGGCTTTGTAATTCCCTCATAATTAATTGTCATCAGTTACGCTTCTATCATTTATTTACTGACACGCAATGCCTTCTGTTTGTCCGACTGATTGGATGTCTGTGTCTATCAATCTATTTATCTATCTGCTTGAATGTTAGTTTTTATCTATTAGTCATCTCACCAATCGATCTTTCTCTTTCAGTCTATATGTCAATTTACTCATCTGCCATTCTGTTCCAATGTCTATTTTTATCTATTACTCATTAAATAGATCTGTTTCTGTCTATCGTTCTATCTATCCAAGCACTATGTCACTTATCTGTCTGTGTGTCTGTATTTGCACATCTTATTTTATCCCCGTGTCTGTCAGTTCATCCAAGCATCTCTGTCTATATTCATCCACTATATCTAACTATTTGTTCGATTATCTATCTATTCATATCTACTCCATTCATCCATCTATCTGTCCATCCACTCTCTACCGTATCTTCTTCCATGCCTTTCCCATCTTATATATATATACCTTTTCTAACTTACTATTTCACCTTCAGCAAATATCGTCAAAATTATTTACGCCGGTCCAGGATGAAACATATACAATAAAATAATAAAATGATAAATATATATAAAAAAATTTTCTGATGGCACCTGGCAGCTTGAAAACTTAATTGGGAAAGGTATTAAAAACGAAAAAAATCTCATTAGGAGTGGGACTGAGTGGAGGGGAATGTAATTAGGTGAGATGTGTTGTAAGTTGTTTTGTTGCGAGGCGAAGCGGGAGTGGAGCTGATTAAATAACGAGGCAGGGGCGTGTGGGTGGAGATGGGGAGATCGTGTGGGGAGTGGGGAGTGAGGGGTACTGGGATGTGGGGAGTAGGTAGAGGGGGTGAGGATTGGTGTGTGTGCGAGGGGGGAAGGGGTAGAAAGGTGAAGGATGGTGTGTGTGAAGGAACGGGGCTGGAGTAGAGGTTGTGGACAACAAATACTCAGAACCAGTGTAGGAGACATCGGACTGTAGAGACATGGAAGAAATGGAGTGCAGACTGTGACTGTGAGACGTGATGGTGGGGTAAGACTGAGAATGACTGTAAGAGAAAGGGTGAGTGTATGAGAATGGAGTGAGAGCTTCAGATACCACAGGAAAGACGTGTGAAAAAGATATACTGTAGATATTGTGTGAGTATGGCCAATGAGTGTGGGGAGTATGTGGGTGGTGCTGGTGAAGAGGTGAGTGTGGGGTGGGAAGAGGTTAACACAAGGTACAGTAGGATGTGTAGAGGAAAGGATAAAACTGTGTGGTTAGCAGTGTAACAAATGGAGACGAAGGATAAGTGATAACATGGACCGTGTGACGAAAGTTGGAAAGGTAGAAAGTAAAATGGTAGCTAGTAAACGTCAGGGCTGTTT
>NC_136977.1:7642157-7674657 GCF_032717465.1 Coenobita brevimanus | reverse complement strand
GATGGGGAGGGAGGGGACGGACGAATTGAGGGAGTAAATTTACGGGGTGGATGGGAAAGTAAGGAGTGAGAGAGAGAGAGAGAGAGAGAGAGAGAGAGAGAGAGAGAGAGAGAGAGGTGGGGGGGGGGAAATAAGTGTATAGTATAATGACAAAAGGGTGACGGAGAATGTGAGAAAGGTGAAAAATGTAAGGGAGAATAAAGCTAAAGGGTATGACGTCAAAGAGAGAATGAAAAACGATGAAAAGTGAAAGAGAAAATGTAAGATAAAGGTAAGAAGCGTGAGGGAGGATGAGAGGGAACGGTGGGAAGTGCGAAAGAGAAGCAAGGAGTTTGAATAAGTAAGAATTAGGGAGTAAGCGTAAAAATGAGAGAATGAGGTGAAGGTATGGGAGGATGGGAGAGTGAAGTAGGGAATAAGGAAGAGGAGGAGCAAGCATGAGGTTGTAATAAGATCAGGAGAGAGGTGAGAGGGCGAGAGAGTAAATGTGGGAGAGGGTGGGGGAGTAAGTGTGGGAGAGAGTGCAGGGATGGGAGGGAAGGGGTGAGAGAGGATAAGGAAGAGGGATGAGGGGGAAGGGATGTGGAAAGGATGGATGAGGGATGAGGAGTATAAGGATGTCGGACTGGATGTAGGTAAATGATAAGTTTTAGTGTGGCTGTGGGAAAAGTTAGGACCGGATGAGGGCGTACGCAGAATTGTGAAGGTGTGTGTGGGTAAGGATGGAACGGGTGACGGTGTGGTGTCAGAACGGGTGTAAGCGTAGGTGAGGGTGTGGATATAAGCAATGAAAATTTATATGAGCGAGAAGTATGAGGTGAGACTTAGGGAGAAGGACTGATGGTGAATGTAGGTGTGAGGGTGATGGTTACAATGACGATGTGAGTGCTAGTGAATAAATGAATGTGGGAGGATGTGACTGCAGGTACTAATGTAAGTGAAGATGAGATTAGTGGCTGAACTGGATGTGTGGATGCAAGTGCTAGTATGGGTAAGGGTACGGATGTGGGTAAGGATAAAATTGTGGGTGCGGATGTGCTGGCAGATGAAAGTGCGGGTGAAGGTGGAAGGAGAGAGACTGAACGGGAGCGGGTGAGGGAGGGTGTGGTCGTGGGTGGAGCAGGGCGTGACCTAATAAAGGCGTAGGCTGTCATGGGCGTATTGGGCCGTAGAAACAAGGTTAATTAAGCGTGCCTTAGCTTGGGCGGGGATGGGGAGATGGGGGGATGGGTGTGCGTGGAGCTGGGGTTGATGTGGGGGGTGAATGTGGGTTAGGAGTGATTGTGGGTTGGTGTTAATGACTGTGGGTTATAGTGGGGGTGGTTATGGGTTGCTGTGGGTGTGATTCTGTTTGATGTGGGTGTGACTGTGGGTTGGGGTGTGTCGACTGGTGTGGGTGTGATTGTGGGTTAGTGTGAATGACTGTGGATTGGTGTGGGTGTGACTATGGGGTAGTGTGGGTGTGGGTGTGGGTATGGGCTGGTGTGTGTGTGTGAATTGGTGTATGTGTGTGTGTGATTGTGGGTTGGTTTGGGTGTGTAGATGGACTGTGGGGGTAAGTTAAGTGTGGGTTAGTGTAAGTGTGGAGGTGGGTTGGTGTGAGTGTGGCGGTGGGTTGGTGTGAGTGTGGCGGTGGGTTAGTGTGGGTATTGTGGGTATAAGCCGATATGAAAAGGAAAGGTGTCATGAACCTTGATTAAAGTGTGTGTGTGTGTGTGTGTGTGTGTGTGTGTGTGTGTGTGTGTGTGTGTGTGTGTGTGTGTGTGTGTGTGTGAGAGAGAGAGAGAGAGAGAGAGAGAGAGAGAGAGAGAGAGAGCCAGGTCGATATTAAAAAGAGAGGGGTGCTGGAGGGAGCGGGGGAGAGAGAGGTTATGAAGGAAGGGAAAGGGGAAATGAAAATATGTTTGAAAGACGATTACGAAAAATGAGAGAGATGAACGATGGACACTGGGGAGAAAAATGGAAGAATAAAAATATATGTAAGATTATAAAGTATGTGGAAGATTATACACGTTAAAGAGTAAGTTTTTTGGTATATATACGATGATGATAAGTATGGATGTATGAGAGTAAGTGTATATAATGTATGTATGGGTGGGCCACTTATATCTCATGAGTGTATGTTAGTGACAGAGAGAGAGAGAGAGAGAGAGAGAGAGAGACCCAGTATGGATGAGGAAAGAAGTGTGTGTGTGTGTGTGTGTGTGTGTGTGTGTGTGTGTGTGTGTGTGTGTGTGTGTGTGTGTGTGTGTGTGTGTGTGTGTGTGTGTACAAAACAGTGACAGCGACTGCCATTGTTTAGGCGTGGGTGGGTGAGAGGTCCTGTCAGTTCCTATTGTCTTTCGGATCCAGTCCTGCCCAGTTTACCAGCCTCTCGTACACCAACCCTTTCCTTTATTTATTGTCCTTTATTTACTTCTCTATTTATTTACTTTATTTACTCACGTTTCTATTTGCCTCCAATCTTGCCTCAGTCTAGTTTTATTTATATTGTCTCCTTCAAATTTCTTTTATCTTTTATCTAAATTTGGTTCTCTCCCTGATAAACAGACCATCCAGCCTTTTATCATAATTTTCTGATTTTACAAAGCCTTTTCCTTTTTTGTTTTTGTTTACCTATCCTGCTTTCCCCATCCTTCCTCTTCGTAGCACAGTGACTCTTTTTCAGTCCTTTTTTCGTCCTCCTCCTCCTCCTCCTCCTCCTCCCTCATCATCATCATCATCCCTCATACCATCCATTTCCCAATTCTTCACCTAATTTTTCCTACTATGTATTTCTCTTTCCTTGTTTCTATAACCTCCCTTTTCATAGTATCCCTTCTCCATTTCGTGTTCCTCCCTCTTCCTCTCTTCCTCTTCATCCTCCTCCTCATCATCATCATCCCAACCGTTATTCTCAACCAAAAGAGTTAACCGTTACTCCCAGTGCTTCATTTATGCAAGAGGTCAATTCTGGAACTGTCTCCCTCTGTCTGTATTTCCTGCTTCCTATGATCTCCAGTCTTTCAAACGCATTGTGTCCAGGCATCTCGGATCTTGACTTTGGCTCTCTTTTGTATTTTGTTTTTCTCTTGGAAGGAACAGTTTTGCGGGCTCGTTGCCTTTGGTTCCTTCTTCCTCACATAAAAAAAAAAAGAAAAAAAAGACGGGGCAAGACAAATTCCACATCTAATATATGAGACAGAACAGAAATATGAGGCACCAAATAACACGCCCAATGGAAAGTACAACACGATCATTCACACATCATTCAAGCCTTCGATATCCTGCTTTTATCATATTTTACAATCTGATCTGATTGGATGGATGATGAGTTTATGGAGACAAAAAATAATGGATTCTCTCTCTCTCTCTCTCTCTCTCTCTCTCTCTCTCTCTCTCTCTCTCTCTCCTGACTCTACAGCACAGTGTTTGAGAAAGCGACTTAGATGAGGCAAATTTGTGTGGACGATATAAACTGTGGGATGAAGCCGAGAATCTGAAAGGCCTAAATGATAAGTGAATTGTTGTGTCTCTTTTTTGACTGGGTACTATGATCTCAGTTTCTCCCGATGCTGAGTTTTTTCAGCCCAGGCTCCTGCTTATCCCCTTTATTTCAGTGAGTAGGTTACGGTGGTGGTGGTGGTGGTGGTAATCTGATCCTTAATCGTATCGGTGCCATCTTTCATCCCGTTATACATCACTCTCCCTCACCATTCATTCTTCAGTCATTCGGAGTCTTTATCATCTTCTCTGATCGCATTCCTAATCAGGCCTCTATTCGTTCAGTCTCATAGCATCTTCTATTCTGTCCTTCATCCTTAACCTTTTTATTCTATCCGACTCGCAGTCCTTCTTCCAATCTAATATCTAATCATCCATATCATTTAATCATATGGTCTACCTCTACCAATCTGCACAGCATCATCCTCTCCAATCCCTATCCTGCTTCTATCCTCCCTCCTCTGTAGCCTCACGCTCTCCCTAATCATGTTTCTTACCCTCAATCCATCTTAATCAGTCCCTCATCTAGTCCATTCAGGCCCAATCAATTCATCCTTCTCGTCTTGCATCCTCTCTATTCTTACCCAATCCAATATCATTTATATCTTGGGAAATTTGTGCGCAATCTGAATATTCAGCGAATCTGTGATCATATCTATATATCTTTTGTCGCAGCCATACTCAATGAACTCTGGGATCTGGCGTAAGATAATACATACATACATTCATACATACAAACATACACATTCACACTATACGCAAGCGCGTGTAGTGTACACACACACAATATATATATATATATATATATATATATATATATATGAATAGACAGATGTGTGTGTGTGTGTGTGTGTGTGTGTGAGAGAGAGAGAGAGAGAGAGAGAGAGAGAGAGGCTTAATTGGCTTTGTCGTTGATTCTTCGTGTATTTAATCTTTCGTCCAAATGCTTATAAATCAGACTAACACAATACTCCAGCGTATTCCCTTAACAAGGATCGCTAAATAAAAAAAATTATGCTGGTGACTCACAAGTGACCACTCCCTCCACAAAATCGTCCCGTCTTATCTACCTTCCTTCCTTAACCCCCTCAGTGCGATGACATCTTTTTTATGTTATTAGTATCAGACGATTTTACTCAGCACTATAAGGCTTTCTTGTAGTGATGCGGTTAAAGGAGTACGTTTCTAACCTTTTCAAGACGTAAAATCCTTCATAAGCTGAATAAAATCGTCCCGGGTGAGCAGAATTAAGCAAGACGTCATCGTACTGAAGGGGTTACATACAGTTGCCTACCCAGTGAAAACTTTCTTCCTTCCATTTTTTCTTCTTTCATTATTTTTTTCTTTTTTGTCTTGTTATCCTTCTTTCAGTCAGTCCAGACCTCCTTCCATTCCCACATCTCTAACCTTCTTTTCTTCCTCAATCCCATACCTTCCTTCTCCTTTTCGTTCTTCCGTCTCTCCATCCTTTCTACCCTCCTTCCGCCACAAGTTCATCCCGTCCTTCCTGCTTCCTTCCTTCCTCCCTTCTTTCTTCTTTCTTGCTCCCTCCCTCCTTCCAACACTTTCTTCCCTTTATTTTCCTCCATCCATCCCAATACTTCCTCCGCGTCTTCCTCCTCTCTAAGCCTGCCTTCCTGTCTTTCACCCTCCCTCCCGCCTTTCAGCACTTCCTTCCACCATCCACCCATTCCAAGATCTCCATCCTTTCCAACTCCTCCCTCCCTCTATCTTATCCATCCTCCATCATTTACAGTTCTTCCTTCCTTCTTTCCTTCCATTCTTAGTGCTCCTTTCCCGTCATCCATCCTCCCTCTCTCCACGCCATCACATACTTCCTTCCTTCCTCTCTTACCTCCTCCCGCTCTCTCATACCCTTTCTTCATTCTTCCTTCCATCATTAATTCCAACACTTCTTACTTACTCCCTCCTTCTCTTAATCTTCCTCCTCTGTCCACCCACATCAACACTTCCTCCCTTCCTACCTTTCTCACTTCCCTCCTTTTTACCACCTTCCTCACTTCCAATCTCCCTACCTCTCTGACATCATTCCTTTCTAATTTCTTCACATCCTTACTAGGTTACGTCCTCCTTTTGTACATCTTCCTTCCTTGCAACCTCTTCTTTCCTCTTTCATGCTTCCTTCCTTAAACAGCAGCATCTTCCTACCCTCTAAGAAAAAAACAGGCGTAGCAATTAAGTGACTCACCTTACCTTCTTCAGCCACACCTGGCGGAGGGACACGCCCCTAGAGTAACAGGGGATCGAGGGAGGGGAGGGGAGGGGGGAAGAAAAGGGGGAGGGGGGAAGGGGACGGGCAGGGGGCAAGAAATCAAGGTCTAATAAGGAGGATCTAATTCTTGCTGGTGCTCGTGACGCAGTAAAGATGGAGGTTGTTTGGTCAGTGATAGGACAGGGAGGACTAGTTGCTTAGCCTGCTCGAGAGAGAGAGAGAGAGAGGGGGGGGGGAGTGGGAACAGAGAAGACAGACATAGACAGACAGATATAGAAACAAACAGACGAGACAGTTACATAAATACATATACCAACTAGAAAGCGCAAACCTCAGCCAATGCCATTAAAAAGGATCCGGATCCGGATCCATGGCGATATTTTGTGGAATACATAGGATACGGATCCGTCCCAAATATATAATCAATTTTTCCTTGACATATGACCCATTCTTCCACAAAGTTTTATTGAAATTCATTGAGAACTTTTGGAGATACTGTGTGGGATACATAGCAGCTGGATCCGCTCTAAAATTTAATCAATCTTTCTTTTTCTCATGGCCCACCCTCCATAAAATTTCACTGAAATTCATTGAGAACTTTTGGTGACATCGTGTGGACAAACAGACAAACATAGGTGAATACATAACCTCCTCCAAATTCGTTGGCGGAGGTTAAAGGACTCTACGACACTTCACATTAATAGAAAGACTTGCTTCCTAATGACAGGGCAGTAATGAGAGAGAGAGAGAGAGAGAGAGAGAGAGAGAGAGAGAGAGAGTAAAAAACGGCATGAAAGAATATGAAGCACTAAAAAAAAGGAAATAAAAACAGATGGGTGACAAGATGAGGATTACAGAAAAAGACGATACGAAAAATATAGGAAAACTTAGAGGAGAGATTAAAGAGAAGAACGAAAAAATGAGAGATAAAAGAGAGAGTAAAAGACTTGACGAGAAAACTTTGGGGAGAGAGGGAGTCAGAGATATTGAGGAAGTAATAGGCCATAAAAAAGAAATGAGAGAGAGAGAGAGAGAGAGAGAGAGAGAGAGAGAGATGGACAAGAAGTGAAAAAGAGATAATAAGGAAGGAGCGAGGAGGATGGGAATATAAAGGAGGTGAAGGAGAGAACGATAGATTGGTGATGGAGAGACAGTTAGGGAGGTGAGACAGAGATGAAGAGATAATGGGGGAGGTAAGGGAGATGTAGAGATAATGGGGAAGGTGAGAGAGATGGACAGAAAATGAGGGAGGTGAAAGAGATAGAGATAATGAAGGTGAAAGAGGAGGAGATAATGAGGGAGGGTTTGAGAGAATGTGGGAAGTAACAGATGGATATAGGGATGTGAGCGACGGAATGAGAGATAAAAGGGAAGGTGAGAAATGGGTAGACAAACTGGGAGGTGAAAGAGAGAGATAAAGAGAGAGGTGAGACACTGAGAGACAGAGGGAAGAGGAGGTAAAGAGATGGTGAGGGAGTGACAGACAGATTATATAAGTGATGAGGGAGGGATAGAGAGATCAAAGAGGGAAAGAGGAGCCAAGATGGAGACTGCTAAAGAGATGGAGGAGAGGTAATGAGATGGGGTGGAGGCAGAGGCTATAAATTACACTGTTTAGGATGATAATGGAATGAGAGACACGCCCCTGCCTCTCCCTTGCATCACCCTTACCTCATTATATTTTTTCTTTTCCTCACTCTTACCTCCCTTACCTTCCTCTTCCATCACTCTTGCCTCGTTGTATGTTACTCTCCCTCATTCTTACCCTCCTTACTTCTGTCTTTCATCTTCCTTACTTCACATATTTTACTCTTACCTCCCTACTTTTCTCTTACATCACCCCTACTTGATTAAATTTTACTCCTTCCTCACCCTTGCCTCTCATTTATCCCAGTCTTACCTCATATATAATTCATTCTCCCTTACCCTAAACTTCCCCTTGCCTCACACACACACACACACACACACACACACACACACACACACACACACACACACACACACACACACACACACACACAACTTTTCGTCACTCATTTATTATTCCATCACTGTTTACATCTCCTTCTTACCCCTCCTTACTCTTTCTTCACTCTTCCTCCACTCCTTTCTTCACCCTCCCATCTCTTTCCCTCATCTTATCTTCACCATCATCCTTTGCCTCACCATAACTCTCCCCTTCCCTCTCTTATTCTCTGCCTCTTCTTCCTTTGCCCTTTACCTTCCAATCTACTCCTTCCCCACCCTTCTTTTCTATCTTCTCTCTTCAGTCCCCTACCCTCTCCTCCTTCCCCTCGTCCATCCTCTCTCTACCCTTCCCTCATTTACCCTTTTTCCTTTGATGTCCTCCCTTCCCTCTCTCTTTAACGTCCCCTCACTCCCCATACATGGAATCCTCCTTATCCTCCCTCTTTACTTTAAATTTCTCCCCTTCCCTCCCCTTACCTCCCTCCTACTCCTCTTCTCGAATTGCTCATTATCTCCCGTATCACATCTTAGGCTATACTCCCCTCCCTCCCTCCCCTTTCTTATTTCAACTTATTCCATTTTTCATCCCCTTTTCTCCCCTCCTCTTCCCAAGCCTTCCTTTCCCAGTGCATCTTCGTTTTTCGTTACTTTTCTTCTTCCATTTTATCTCGTCTCCTTTCCTTTCTTTTTTCCCCATTTTCCTTCTCAATGTGACGACTTCCTTCTTACGTATCTTTAATTTTGCACTTTCCTTTACTTCGGCTATCTCTTTTCTTATTCCCTTCCTCTTCTCTCCTCTTTTCTTCTCCTTTCTCCTCCCCACATTCCTTTCGTTCTTTTCCTTTTTCACACTGCTCTTTTACTATCCTTCTCTTATTTTTCTTTCCCTCTCCTTCCCTTCCTTCCTTCCCTTCTCTTATCCCCTTCTGTCTCCTCTCTCTTCTTTAACTACCCCTCCACTTCTCAAGGCACCTACCCCCCCCCTCTCTCTCTCTCAACAGTATTCTCGTTGCCTGGTATGGGTTACCTGTGGTTGTTGGTGTTAGGTGTATGTGTTTTTTGTCCCCTTATTTCTATACCCCCAGCATACTAGGTGTGTGTGTGTGTGTGTGTGTGTGTGTGTGTGTGTGTGTGTGTGTGTGTGTGTGTGTGTGTGTGTGTGTGTGTGTGTGTGTGTGTGTGTGTGTGTGTGTGTGTGTGTGTGTGTGTGTTCAGGAAAGACTTTATAAGGTTAAGCTCTCCCTTATGCGTCTCTACCTCATATCACCTCTTCCTACCCCTCATATACATTTCTCCCTTCTCCCCTCTTTCCTCCCCTCTCCCTCACATCTTCCTCCTCCTCTCCTTCTTCCTTCCTCTTCCCCCTTTTCTCCCTCTTCCTTCTTCTTCCCCCTCCTCTCCCTCTTCCTTCCTCTTCCCCCTCCTCTCCTTTTTCCTTCCTCTTCCTTTCTCTTTCCCCTTCTCCTCATCCCTTCTCTTCCCCCTTCCCTTCTTCCTTACTCTTCCCCCTCCTCTTCCTTTCTCTTTCCCCTTCCCCTCTTCCTTCCTCTTCCCCCTCCTCTCCCTTTTCCTTCCTCTTTCCCCTCCTCTCCCTCTTCCTTCCTCTCCTTCTTCCAGTCTCCTCCCCTTTCCCCTCTTCCCTCCTCTTCTCCCTCCTCTCCCTCTTCCCTTCAACCTTCCTCTTCACCTTCCTCTCCCTCTTCATTTTTCTTCCTCCCATCCTCTCCCCTTCCCTCTCTTTACCCTAAGGTCGCAAAGGTTTCCAATATCAGATTTTTACGGGAGCGTCGCCATTCCAGTTATTTTTGTGTCCACAGACCCGAGAAATGGGCAAGAGGCGTCCAATCCACGTTATTTACTCCAGCCATACCCCCCAGGAAATTTGGGCAACGTAGGAGACGCCTTGGCCTTCTATTTTGACGCGTCTGGCTTTGGTTTTGACGCATGTGACTTTTATTTTGACGCATGTGACTTTTATTTTGACGCATGCGACTTTTATTTTGACGCATTTACCTTTTCCGTTGACGTATCAACCTTTTCTTTCTATGTATCTGCCTTTTTTTTGGACGCATTTACATTTTGTTTTGACGTATCTAATTTTTAATTTGATGCATCTTCCTTTTATTCTGACATATCCCCCTCAAATTCCACTGCATTTTGTCCTTTTCTTTAACCTTTTTAAAGCATTTCTTTAATATTCTGAAGTATTTGCCTTTATCAACTTGCACTTTACTTTATTCTGGAGTATTATTCTTTATTTACTTGTCCTTTGCTTTATTCTGGTGTATTTCCTTCACTTGGTGACAGCAAGAACACTTTATTATTTTACGTCATCGTGCTGGAAGGGTTAAGAGTAATGGTTATGGGAATTCAGAAACTCACTCATATTTGCATAATTCTTCGTCCCTCCTCCCTCCATCATTCTTCCTCCTCTTCCCTCCTTTATCATACTCTCTAAATTTTCTTCTTTCCTATGCTGGTACTCTTCCTTCACGATTACTGTCCTTTCTCTTCCTTTTCTTGCTTATTTTCCTTTTTCTATTCATTTCCTCTCTTGTTCTTTTCACTCTATCCTCCATCCCGATTTCACCCTTTCTTTTCGACGACTCTCCTATTCCTCTTTCTTCTCTTTTCTTTCTTACACCTCTCTTCCTTGATTCTTTCCCCCTCATCTCTCTCTCTCTCTCTCTCTCTCTCTCTCTCTCTTCGGAATGAGCAGCCAGTCTGACACTAAGCTTCCCCCTGTCACACCACTGCCACCCTGGGCCTCACCCTACCTGACACCTGGCACCCTTATACCCCCCACGATATCCTAATACCTTCATACTTTCACATGACACCTTGAAACTTTGATAACCTGACACTGAGATCCCTATTGGTACCCTAATACTCTTACGTATCACCCTAATACTCTTACTTGACACCCTAATACACTCACCTGACACCCAACATGACACCCTGATATCTATTACCGTTCCATGACACCTGATGCCCTTATACCCTAATATCCTCACATGACACCTTGATATGACACCCTATGATCCACACAAACACCCAGGCACCGTCATATGACACCCTAATACACTTATACCCTGACATGACACGTAAATAACCTAATAAGACACCCTATTATTCTTCCAAATTATTCTGACACCCTCCCATAAACTTTCACCTTCTGACACATCATTATCATATTATCCATACAAGATATTTAACAGCAATATGACACCCGTGAATCTTTGCCAACACCCTGACACTTTGACATGACACACTGATACCCTCACACCCTCATACCTGATACTCTAGCATGACACTATGACACCCACTTATCTTCTCATGACACCCTAATATCCTCACATGACAGACTGATACCCCCACATGACACCCAGATTCACCCACATGACACCCAGATTCCCCCCCCTCCCTCCCTCTCTTTCTCTCTCTTTCATTAGCATATAAATAGCGAAGAAGAAACACCAGGTGTGGGGAACTAGTATGGGGGAGACTAAAGTGGAGAGGGGGAGGAAGACAGGTGTGGGGGGAGAGGGTGACAGGGAAGAGGGAGGGGTAGAAAGGTGTGGAAGGACAGTTGAAGGGGTGAGGGAAATAGACAGGTAAGAGGGAGATAGGATAGGGGGAGAGGGAAACAGGTGTGGAGAGAGAGTTGTGGGGGAGGGGGAGAGGTAGATAGGTGTGGGCTAAGTGGCAGATGGGTGAGTGGGAAAGGGAGACTGGTGTGGGGAGGGATGAAAGAGACAGGTGTGAGGGAAGGGGAAAAGAGGGACAATTGTGGGGGAAAGAATGAGAGGGAGACAGGTGTGGAGGAATGATGAGGAGACAGGAGTGGAGGAAGAGGAAGAAGAAGACAGGTGTGAGTGACAGAGAGAAAGGGAGACAGATGTGGGGGATGAGGGGAGGGAGTCAGGAGTGCAGGAAGAGGGGAGAGAGACAGGAGTGCAGGAAGAGGGGAGGAAGACAGGTGGGGGTTGGGGAGAGGGAGACAAGTGTGGGGGGACAGGTGTGGAGGTAAAGGGTCAAGGCTGCTGTCATCACCTGGGAGAAGCAGGACGAGGTTAATGATATTACTCTCTCTCTCTCTCTCATAATGCTCTTCGTCTCCTCCTCTCTCTTACTATCTCTTTCTCCTTTCTTTACGTTCATTTTCGTTCCTGCCTCCCCCTCCTCGCTTCTCTTACAGCTCTCCACTCTCACTCTCCTCCCCTCCCCTCTTCTTCCTGACCTGCCCGCCCCTGCCCTCTTCTTCCTGACCTGCCCTCTCCTCCTTTCCTCTTTCAATGTCAAACTCCATTGAAGCTTGATGGAAGGGAGGAAGAGAAAGAATGAAAGAGGTAGAGAGATGGGGGAGGGGAGAAGGGAGGGATGGAGAAAAGAGGGAGGGAGCGATGGAGAGAAAATAGGAGAGGGAGAGAATGAAGGGAAGAGGAGGAGAAAAACAAGAGAGGAGAGGGACATAAAAGAGAGGGAAGGAAAGGTTTATGGAAGAAAGGAGAAAAAGAGAATATGGAGGAGGAGGAGGAGGAGGAGGAGGAAGAGAGAGAGAGAGAGAGAGAGAGAGGAAAATGAAAGATGAGAACAGAAAAGAAGGAAGGGTGGGAGGGATGGAAAAAAAGGAGGAAAGGATGGAAGTAGGGAGAGAAGAAGGGAGGGAGGAAGGGAGAGATGGAGGGAGACCGGACAGCAGTATATGGGCTTTGTGAGGCTTAAGAGCAGGAGGGAGGGAGAGGAAGGAAGAATTTGGCAGGATGATGGATAGATGGAGGAAGCTGAGAGAGAGAGAGAGAGAGAGAGAGAGAGAGAGAGAGAGAGAGAGAGAGAGAGAGAGAGAGAGAGAGAGAGAGAAATTATATGACTAAAGCAAGGGCGACAAAAAGGGAGAGAACTACGAAAATGAGAAAAATAAGCAGAGAGAGAGAGAGAGAGAGAGAGAGAGAATTAAGGAAAATGAAAACGACAAAAGCATGAGAATAAAGATATCTTTAAAACGAGAGAAAAGAGAGTAAAGGTGACAGTAGGATGAGTGACAGATGGTCCTGACCCACAAGGTTCATGAGCTAATTAGGTCGAGAGAGAGAGAGAGAGAGAGAGAGAGAGAGAGAGAATTGTTTAGTATCAGCGTTCAGTATCACTCACACACACACACACACACACACACACACACACACACACAGAAAACATTTATATACATACTTTTTCAGTATGCTCAGTATTCTACATAATTTTACATATATACGCACATGCTCATACAAAATATATACATAAAAATTACAGCCATTACTAATAGTGTACATATTCTCAATCCATCTGCCAGGCAGGTCACAAAACTTCACATTCCGTCCCGTACACATGACCGTACGGAGTTAGGAGTGTACACATGACTGTCTGTAAGCATAGGAGTGTGTGTACGTCAAAATTTCCACATGACTTCCAGACACACACGAACTTCAACCAGATAAGAATAAGTGAAGAAAACGGAAAGAGAAAACAATACAGGGGTGACTTGAAAGTAATTAGAAAACACGTGTGACTAGAAACATATATCTCCCTCTCTGTCTACGCCGAGAGTAAGGATATATGTACACAGTAAAGTGGAAATCTGCGTTATATAAGAAGTATACCCAAAGGAAAGGGATACAGTTTGCTGAAGAGTACACAATTCCATACGTCAAAAAGTATCACACATATATCAGTGTTTACTAATATATCCAGTACATGACATACAAAATATTTTATACGCAACACAAGCCCAGTATACTTCACCATTTATCCGGCTTAAATGCTCATCCACATTTAATCTCGGCTTCACACGCTAAATACCTTAACATATGAGGGTAATCTGGGCAGCAATTAACACGAGATAATAAGCTACATTAACGCCAAATACGTTACTTAATATCTACATGTACTCTTAATACGCGACACATTCCTATATATACACATGTCTGACTAATACTTTACACAGACACGCAAGTTTATGTATATAAGTATAAATATCTGCACTACTCCTTAGTAACCCGTATACACCAAAAGCAACCTCAAATACGGCCAAAGCAACCTCAAAATACGGTCAAAGCAACTCCAAATACGGCCAAAGCAACCCTAAATACGGCCAAAGCAACCCCAAATACGGCCAAAACAACCTCAATTACGGCCAAAGCAACCTCAAATACGACCAAAACAACCTCAAATACGGCCAAAACAACCCGTATAGGCCCCAAGCAAACCCCAGCAAGTCCCCCTAAACCCTATAACACCCAAATCAATTCCTGTACGCTCGAAAAAAAAAAAAAATCTCGATACACCCGAAAGCAACCTTTAGATTGCCAAAAACAACCCTATTTCGCCCCAGGAATTCCCCTAAAAGCCCAAAACAAGCCAGTATACATCCAAAAACAAATCCCCAAACGCAAAACCAACCCCTAATAAGCCCGAATCAACCTAATACGCCCAATACACACCCCTAATAAGCCCGAATCAACCTACTACGCCCAATACACACCCCCTAATACGCACGAAGCTACCCGTATACGCCGGAAACCGATCTCATATACGCCCAAGTACGCCACCCACGCCCCGCCGCCATGGCCAAGATGCTGCGTATGTTCAACTCGCTAAGACGCAGCAAGGATAGAAAGAAGAAGCACAAGCGTAGCAACTCATCGCCCAGCGTAGACCTCCACAATGGGGGGCCCCTAGGTGAGTGGCGGAGTGGGGTGTGGGAGTGTGGGGAGTGAAGGGGGAATGGGAGTGGGGAGTAGAAGGATAGTGGGGAAAGAGGGGGATGGGACGAAGGGGAAGGGAGATGGGAGGAATGGGAAGGGAGGAGATGGAGGAAGTGGAGTGGGGAAGAGTGCAGACATAGAACAGAGGTGGAGGGAGAGGTAACGAAAGTGGAGCTGGATTGGAAAAGTGGGAAATGTAGTTGGGGAAAGACAGTAAGTGGGGAGGGTAGTGGGATGGGGAGGAACGGAACAAGATAGAAAGCAGGGATGGAGGGTAGAATGTAGCTGGGAAGAGAGTGTGGTGTAGAGGGAGGTGAAAAAAGTGAAGGGTGGGGACGGAACTGAAGCATAGCAGTTCCCTACCCAGCATCTACCTGCACACTTGGAGGACGGGGAGGATGGGCCTAGATGAGTGGGCGAGTGGGATGAAGGGTGAAGGAATGGGGGAAGGTGAGGAGAGAAGTGAATTTAAACTGAGAGTGTGAGGAACTGGGGTGGGGAAACACAGCTGGACTGGAGGAGTGGGACTGGATGGGGTTAAGTGAGTGGGGAGTGTGTAGAAACGAATTAAAGGGATGGGTGGGGAGTGAGGTGGAAATGCAACGAGGATGAAGCGTAGTAACTCCTCACTCAGCGCTAACCTCCACAATGAGGGGAGGTGGGAAGTGGGGGGTAGAGTGGGAATGTGGGGGAGTTGTGTGGGAAAGCAGGGGAGTGCGATGTGAGGAAGGGAGGAGTGCTTAAGGGGGAGTAGTTGAGATGGGGTAAGAGTGCAACAGGGGTAAAAGTTGGTAGCAGAAGGGGGGGGGGGTGGAAGCGTTGGGGTGTTGGAAATGGGAAAGGGAAATGAGTCCAGTAGAGGAATAGGATATGGGATAGATGGGGAGTAGGTAGAGATGGGGCGCAGGGAGAGATGGGGCGCAGGGGGAGATGGGAAGTAGGGGGAAGAGGGGAAGATGGGGAGCAGGGGCAGTAGGGGTAGAGGAGGGGAAGGAGTGATAGGTGGAGTGTTGCGACTGTGTGAAGGGGAGTAATGAGGGTGGGAAAATTTTGAGTGTGTGTGTGTGTGTGTGTGTGTGTGTGTGAGAGAGAGAGAGAGAGAGAGAGAGAGAGAGAGAGAGAGAGAGAGAGAATGCAGAAAAATAATGCTCAGTTGGCTGGTGGGTACAATAATAATCTGGCAGATGAAGAAACAGGAAAAAAAAAAAATCTATGACGAATCGGGCCCGATGAAAGAAACTATTTTTTCTCAGCATTTTTTGTAGCCTTTGTAGTGAGAAGGAAGGAAGAGGGGCAGAAAGGAAGTGAAATGGAAAAAGGAGGAGTTAAGGAATGAATATCTGGAAGTGGAAGAGATGGTTAGGAAGAGACTAGGAAGGAGAGGAAAGGAAGGGCAGGGTGGAAGGGAAGGAAGAAGGACGTGGAAGGAATAATGACTAAATAACTGGAAACCGTAGGGAGGGAAAACAAGGAGAGGTAAAGAAGGACAAGAAGGATATGTGAGGGGGAGAAAGGGGAAAGAGAGATAGGAGGAAAGTTAAGAGGTAAGAAATATAAGATAAGAAGCGGGAGAAAGCGAGTACAAAGATATAAAGGAATGCAAACTTCAACACTTAATGTTTTTTCGACGCTGCTTGTTATGGGGTAGGTTATAACTAAGATAACAATTCTGCGTTAAAGACAACGATAGGAATGCTGGTGATAAGTTCAAGAAGTGCAAAGTGAGGAGAGTGGAGGGTGGCTGCGTCGGAAAGGGTGCGCGGACTACCAAGCACGTGGCTGGTCAGTCTATCCGGCAGTCATTATTTGTACATTTACTGTATATCGTACTTAAATATATTAACAAATTAATGCATATCTATGCTACACACCAACGAAAAATACACTGATTACATAAACATAAAAAAATACTGCAGAAGAGTACACGTATACTTAAGTGGCATAACGAGATGTTTGAATCATCCCTCACTGATCACTCTCTCCGCCAGACTAACCAGACACCATTCCACTCCACACAAGATCCAACTAATAATCCCAATACTAAATCACAATCAAGTTTAGAAAATCACACACATGACACGTGCAGGCAGGCAGGTAAGTGTTAAATAATACAATAAAAGTTATCAGTAACAGCAGAATGATAGCCCACCACCTAACATCTAGTTAATTCTGATGTTTAGATAATCACAATTTTGACACGAAAAGGAAAGTGATGTGTTAATTACCGCAAAATGGTTGACCTTGCTGGGGGTTTAGGGATGGGCGGGCTGTCCACTTCGCCCCTTTTATGTCCTTGTCTCGCCTCTTATCTTTTCCACACCTCGGGACGGACACCACCCTCAGGCCGCCAGCGTCCACAGGTATTCTTTAGACCTTGGTCACTCCTGTCCTTGAAATCACGCAAACGCACTAGCAAAAAACGCAAATCAATCAGACACACAAAGAAAAACACTTCGCTCTTCAATGCTTCCGCCGCTCAACAGACGTAGGCTGGGAGTGAGGGCAGACTGTCAGACACGAGATTGATGGACAGGGCAGGTGTAGCAACCATTCCGTGTCAAGAAGTCAACATCCACACCAGACGATAACTAATTCCTAAGCATATCAGCCTCAAGCATACATGGTGCTAGTAAATTTCTAAGCATATCGGGCTTTATTACTCATGGTTCTATGAGTTTCGCATCCCTAGACTACTATTCTGAGAAAATAAAATGTGGACAATAACAATACTCGATTTTCAAGTTCCTAAAAAAATGTTGGTACCCTTGACTTGTCTGGACTTCCGCGGCCAACTAGCCCATTTCAATCTACGGCCGGTCCATTTTAAAAGTATGGCTATTGTTAACTTACAAGCCTAGATTCACGTGTTAGATTTGTATACATTTTACATATACGTCACTCAAATGAGTTTGTGTACTGAGGATTGTTAAAATATTTATACTTAATATGACTAGGCGACTGCACTTCACACTCTCACAGCCCATCAAAACAAAAGCAGGAGATGGTACTGATGGTGGTGTTTGGCGTAGGGTGGGGTATGTAAGCTTAAACGCTTCATCTTGTTTCATTATTCATGATGAAAAAGATACGATCTTAGTAGTAGAGCAAGAGGGAGACAAAAAAAAAAAAAAAATCCGAGAAATTCGACGGACAATAAAGATAAGAGGAGTGTGTGCTGCAGAGACGAACGAACACTATTGACGTGAACGCTGGGTAGGATGAAGCGTGTGTATCTTTCATTTGGTTTCTCATTTCTCATTATGGCTCGCACTCAACCAAAGTGACTGAGTAAACACATTCAAGCGTTCCACTATTTAAAGTGATCTTATTGCGCCCACGTGATACACCAGTTAATACGGGGATCTTAAGTTCATTACAGAGAGAGAGAGAGAGAGAGAGAGAGAGAGAGAGAGAGAGAGAGAGAGAGAGTGTGTGTGTGTGTGTGTGTGTGCTGCAGGATGAAAGGAGAGGAAGCTGGATACAGGCATGTTCTATATGGCTTTGAACGCGATTACATTACGGAGAGTTCGATTGGAGTGGGCCCTCTAGCCTATTAAATTCTTTGGTTCGTTTCATAGAAGTACCGAATACATGTATTTACTTATCAGAGGCAAACTGAGAAACAAAGATGCATTTCTCAATATATGTTGCCCCCGCTCTCTCTCTCTCTCTCTCTCGTGCTGCCAAGCGTGTCTTGAGGTGGGAGAGTTTTTCTGTCCGATGATAAATTGTACGTTCTTGGGTGAAATTATGGAGCGTATCGTCCGGTTGAGAGAGAGAGAGAGAGAAAGAGAGAGAGAGAGAGGGGGGGGGAGGAAGACAGGGAGGAAGAGGAAGGAGGGTACAGCAGATCTTGAGCAACATAGAAAGGCTCCAGGAAGGTAATATAAAAGCAGAGAGACGAAATTTAAAGAATGAAATATTCAAGAGATGCGAATGGGTAAAAAATATATGAAGTAACTGGGAGGAATGGAGTAAATTAAGGATACAGTATAAGAGAAAATAACGATGGAAGAAGAAAGAGTGAAATGCGAATGCGGAGAGAGGATGAGGAAAAGGGTGAATAGAGAAGGAGTGGACAAGGGAGGATGAAAGGATGGAGGAGTAGAGAGAGAGAGAGAGAGAGATGAAGGAGGAGGGTGTACTCAAAAAGAATGCCACAGTATCTGTCATTTGTGTGGGAATTTGTCGTTCTTTATGCCCGTTCCGCCTTTCTCTCTCTCTCTCTCTCTCTCTCTCTCTCTCTCTCTCTCTCTCTCTCTCTCTCTCTCATTTTGCACAGTGGTTCGAACTCATTTATCTTGATATAATCCCTCACACTGTCCCTCCTTCCCCTCTTCCTATTTCCTCCCTCTCTCCTCATTTTAACTCTCCTTTTTACTTCCATCTATCCTTCAGCCATTTCTTTCTATTTCTTCTTCTCTCCCCTTCCCAATCCTTCCTTCCTTCCTTCTCCCCTCCATCCATCCCTTCCACAGTCTTTTCTCCTTTTCTCAACCTCTCCTCTCCCCTTCCCCCTCTCCTCCTCCTCTCACCCTCTCCTCCTCTTCTCCCTACACTACCTTCCTCATCCTTTCCTCTCGGCCTCAACCTCTCCATACCTCACCTTCCACCCTCATCTCCTCTTCCTTCTTCCCTGCTCCTTAACTATCTTACCTTCGTCCCTCTCTCCTCTCGCCTTTTTCCTTCCTACCCCTCTCTCTTTCCCTCCCTCCTACCGTCTCCCCCCACTCCCTTGGTATTCTCGCTACCACAATTAACTTCTATATTTACCAGGGGTGACAGGGAGAGAGGGAAGGAGGGAGAGAGAGGTAGGGAGGGTGGTTTGGACAGAAAGGAGACAGAAGGAGGTAAAGTGACATGGAGAGATAGGAGGGAAAGATGGAGGGCAGGAGAGAGGGCGGGAGGGAAAATGACATGGAGAGAAAGGAGGGAGTGAGGGAGGGTAAGACAGAGGGTGGGAGGGAGGGAGTGAAAGGTGACAGGGAGAGTGGTGAGGGACCGAGAGAAGATGGACGCAACGGAAAGAAAACCCAAGCATATCTATTGGCCGTTTCAAGGCTATGACTATGGTATCTGTTCTATGAGACGATGAAAAGGATAGCAAATCCAGAAGAAGGAAAGACTTAGGAAAGAAGAAAGGGAGGTGGCAGGGATGGAAGACAAAGGAATTTAGGGGAAGTACAGAAGCAAAGGAGAGGAAAGCTGAGGAGGGAGAAAAGGCGAGGAGGGAGGGTGAGTGAAAGGAGTATGAAGACAGGAGGGAATACCAGAAGGAGAGGAAGAGAGAGGAGGAAGAGGCAACAGGGAAGAAGAGAAGGAGAAATCTGGGGGAGGGGGGAGAAAAGGTATGGTTGAGAGAATGCCAGGGAGGAAAGGAGGGAGGGAGGGAGCAGACAACTAACAGAGAGGGAGGAACGAGGAGAGGGGGAGACGGGAGGGAGGTGAAGTGACGTTACGATGTCCAAAGCAACGCCTTTATGTCCTAACCCTTTATCTTTCTCCTTCTCTCCCTCTCCCCCTCCCCTTTTTTTTTCTCTCTTGCAACTCTCACCTCTGTTCACCTTCTTTTGTTTTCTACTCTCTCTCTCTCCTTTCGTACGTTCCTACCATCTCCTTCCCTCCCTCCCTCTCCTTCATACCCCTACATTCCTCAACCCCCATCCCCTCCTCAATCAGTTTTTCATCTTTCATCCCCCCCCCCCTCCACTGTACCCCCTTCTCTCCCTTTTTCTATCCTCTCCCTTCCCCCTTTCCATCTTCCCCTTTTTCTTACATTCCTTAAATCTCTCTCTCTCTCTCTCTCTCTCTCTCTCTCTCTCTCTCTCTCTCTCTCTCTCTCTCTCTCTCTCTCTCTCTCTCTCTCTCTCCTGACTCGGTGAAGCGATTGTTGTTGTTTTTGTTGTAGTTGTTGTTCTTTGTGGGTTGACATGCACCCCACGTACACAAACATGCACACACATCACGGTCTGACACTTACAGATGCACATAAATAAAAAACGCACACACCGGCACGCACTGATTTATACCCACATCGTTATCTACACAACACACACACACACACACACACACACACACACACACACACACACCAAGATACACATAGGTAAACGCGTATACATTGTAGTAAAAACGCTTTCACATTCTCATACTTAACATTATTCACACACTCATATCACATAATTACACACACACACACACACACACACACACACACACACACACACACACACACACACACACACACTACATCAAGCTAATTTACGCCGTGTGTTTAACAAAGTTTACGGTATAAAAATTTTTGAGAGATGAGAGGCTCGTGACCTGAACAGTGGTATGAACTGAGCTGGGGGTAATAATAATAATAATAATAGTAGTAGTAGTAGTAGTAGTAGTAGCGTTTATTAGGGTGATCAGAGCAAGGATGATTGGATTATGATTATGAAAATTATAGAAAATGAGGATAACGAGGAAGGGACGAAAGAAGAGGAAGTTGATGCAGTATAACTATTATTATCACACAGTATCTAATATTTATGATCATCAAGTACTATCATTAACCTAAAGTAACCTATTAATTTCGGCATCAGTAATAATAATAATAATAATAATAATAATAATAATAATAATAATAATTCTTTAGGAACGGGTTAAATATTCTTTCCAGGGATAACCAGGTACAATAATCAAGGAAGAAATTCAAAAAGATTTCTTCACCCACCAACTACGAGTAAATCACAGGCGAATATAAAATAGTTCCCCAAAGAATAGGCCCGCTATCACAATTTTCTCTCATACGTACAGGTGCATCATGTCACACGAAGACTGCATTACTCACTGTATAGGAGAGAATTAGCCGTATTTCATTCTATTGCTAAGTACGTTTTTGACAGTGAAGCAGCTTTGAATAATAATAATAATAATAATAATATCTCCAGCACATATTTAAACTGTTCTTTCATGTACTAATATCGCATCCTCACCGCATATGAATGTACTGTAGGTATGATCCATCCAACTCAATAATTCACTAAACTAATATTACGAGACGCATTGAAAATAATATTCCTAGAAGATCGTAACATCATTCGTGACTCTACTTATCCCAGCACACACAGGCCTCGGGGATATGGTACCTTGAGTCTGTCTGTCCGAGGGGAGATATACAGGGAGGGAAGGTATGTGCATGCGTCGCGGCCATAGAGCATTCTTGATTGTTCCAGGTATTATCATATTTCTTTCAGTATTTTATGGGACGGATCTTCTACCTTAATCTACTTATCTTTCTCAATTCTATTTCCTTGTACCTTTATCTATTTATTTTTCTCATTTATATTTTAATTTACTGTTTTTCTTTATCACTCTCTTCAACTTACCTTTGCTTCTTCCTAGTGCTGCCTCTTTTCCCCCTTTTGGCTCTCTTCCACCTTTTCCCTCTTCCCCCCCCTCTCTCTCTCTATTGTCCCCGTATCATATGTTATCAATTAATTACCTTTCCTCCATTTTCCCCTCCTCTCCCCTTCTCTCTCGTGTTCCTTTCGCTCCCTCTCTCCTCTTTCCCCCTCACCTTTTCATATTTATTTCCCCTAATTTTTTCTTCACCATTAAAGCCTTTCTGCTCAGACCTGCCCTTCTCCTGCCCCCCCCCCCCTTACACACACACACACACACACACACACACACACACACACACACAAAGCCCCTCAAATCATAAACTATACCCTTGTTCTTTTTCATCTCCCTTCAGTTCCTCTCCCCCTCCCCCTCTTCCCTCCCTCCTGTCATCTCTCATCCCCTCCAGTCTTCTTCCCTCCCCCCCCTCTCTCTCTCTCTCTCTCTCTCTCTCTCTCCCCTTGCTTCTACCACATAATATCATTTTTCTCCCCTTCCTTCCTTCCTTCGCTTCCAATCTACATTCTTCCTTCCTTTGTTTTCCCTCCAATTCTGTCCTCTTGTTTTCCCCTTCAAGTCCTCTTTCTCCCTCTTCCCCATTCTATCATGTTCCATATCTTCCTTAGTTGCCTTTCCTATCCTTCCCCCTCTCGTTTTCTTTTTACTACCATTGTAACTTGAGGATCATCTGTTTCAATTTCCTCACGATTAATCTTACACTCGTTCATCATTTTCTGCCGTTCTAGGAAATACGTGGAGATTAAGTACCGTAGGCTTAGTACAAAAAAAGGAGTACAAGTAAGGATTTCTCTGTACTTCCACTTTGAAATCCAGAGTAAAGCATTATTCTGGCGCCCATATTTTTATTCCAAATCTTATTATCTTTTTATTATTGCATTTTTTTTTTCATTTTTAATTCTTTTGTAACTCTAACTGTACTTTTTATTTCGTGATTATTTATAAGAAGCGGTCTTTACTCACTCCTCTTTTGTACTTTCACTTCCTCCTTTTTTTCTCTCTTTCGTATTTTCCTGTCCAATTTTCCCCTTTTATTTCTCCTTACTTTCCCTGTCTTTCCTTTTATACTGAGCCTCCTCTCTCTATCGCTCTCATCTTTTTCCCCTCTGTTTTTTCCTTGTCTCTTCCCCTCCATTCTTATCAACTCTTCCCTCCTCACTTCCCATACTATCGTTTCCTCTGCCCCCTCTCTTTCCCTCTCGTGTTTCGTGTATTCTTCCTTTCCCCCTTTCTCTATAATTTTTACTTATTACCTATTTTTCTCTCTTCGTTTCTTTTTTTCCTTTCCCCCTCTTTTCATCTTCATATTTTCTCTTATTTTTTTGTCGTGTCTTTTCTTCTTTCTCTCACCTTCTCCCCTCATCTTTTTCCTTTTTCTGTATCTTCTTTTCTTCCTTCTGTTTCTCTCCCTTCATACCATCATCCCGTACTCATTTCTCTTTTCTTTCTCCTTTCTTCTCCCACTTCCCCTGCCATGTTATTCCTCATTCTCATCCTCCCTACTTCTCTTTACTTATGCCTTCCCCCCCTCCCCCCTTCTCTCTCTCTTTCGTCTCGTCATCTTATCCCACCTTCTCGTCCTTGCCATCCCTCCAGTTTCTTCTCTCCCTCTCCTTCCTTCCTTCCTTCTCCCTTCCCTCATTAGTCGAGTTTGTACCCTTGAATCTCCCTCTTCTTTGTTTTTCCTCCCTTTCTTTACCCTACCCTCCTTACCTCCCTCCCCATTTACCTTCTCCCCCTTCCTCCCTCCATCTACCTACCTACAGTCCCTTCCTCTCCATCGTTTTTCCTCTCGCCTTTACCTTGTCTTCTTTCCCTCCCTCCCTCCCTCTCTCTCCCTTCTTTTTTCTTTTCCACCTTTTCCTTCACACCTCCCTTCCCCATTTACCTTCTCTCCCTTCTCCCTACCTTTCCTTCATACCCATACCTGCCTCTCCCTTTCCTTCACTTTTATCCTTCTTCCCACTTTCCTCTACCCCTCCCCTCATTTCCCTTCCATTCCTCAAACCTCCCTTCCCTCCTCTCTCCCTTCCCCCGTAACCTTCGGATTTCCTTCTCTCCCTCCCTCACTCCCTCACTCACTCTCTCTCTCTCTCTCTCTCTCTCTCTCTCTGCCACACCCACACTTCTTCCTTCCTTTATCTTCCTTTCACATCCAATTCCTCTTCCTACCTACCTTCCTTCCCTCTTCCTCTCCATCAACCTTCTCTCCCTGAAAAATTTCAATCTCTTCATCATCTTTTTCTCTCCCTCTTTTTACCTCCCATTCTCCACTTTCATACTCTCACGTTTCCTGCTCCTCCTCCTTCTCTTCCTCTTCATCCATCCGTTTTTCCTTGACATTCTTTTTCTATGCCTTTGCCTTCCTTCCCTGTTCTTTTCTCTCAACTTTCTCTTTTTTTTTTTTCTCCCAATCCCCTCTTTCTCTGTCTAGTTCCTCACTCATCCTCTTATCTTTTCCTCTTTTTCTCTCTTGTTCTCTCTTCACTTTCTTTCATCTTTTTCTCTTGTTCTCCCTCTGTCTCTTATTTTATCCACCACCGCGTTTTTGTGTTCTTCCTACTTTTTTTTTTTTTCAGTTTATATATTTTTCTTTATCCCTCCTCGTTTCTTCCACTTATCTCCCCTCTCCCTCTTCCCTACCTTTCCTCTTCTTCCTCCTCTTTTTTCTCTCCTCTACCCGCCTCTCTTTCTTCTTTTTCTTTCTCTCTCTCCCCACTTCCTATCCATTCTCTTCACCTTCCCCATTTTCCTTTTTCTTTTCTTCTTCTCTTTTCTCATTTCTTTCTTCCCCATCTTTCCTTTTCTCTTCTCTCATCCTCTCCTTTTCTTCTCTTTTCCTTCCCTTCCTCTCTTTCTCTCCCCTCCACTTTTCCTGTTTTCTATCTTCTCTTCCATTTACTTCTTCCTTCCTCTCTTTCTCTCCCTCTCTCTTCTCTCTACTATGCTCCTCTTCTCTTACCCCACTCCCCCACTTTGTCTTATCCTCCATTTCCTCTTCTTCTCCTGCCAGTTTCATTCCCTCTTTTATCTACCAGTCTTCATTCCCTCTCCTTTTCCCCGTTTCTTCCTCTCTCCTTCTACCGTCTCCCTCTTTCCCCTCTTCCACATTCACTTTATTCCTCATCCTCTTCCTTTTTCGTCACCTCTTTCTCCTTCCCTTTTCTAGCTCCTTCATTTCCTTCCTCTTCCTCCTCCTCTTCCTTCGTCTCTCTCTCTCTCTCTCTCTCTCTCTCTCTCTCCTCACTTTTTAACCTATCCTCCCTCTTCCCCTTCCTGTCGCTTCATTTTCTTCTTTCTTTATCTTCTCTTTCTCTCCACCATCCTTCTTCCCACACAGTCACTATTCCTCTTCCTTCCTCTTCCCCCCCCCCCTCACTGGACAAAGCGACATGGAACTAAGAGTGACAAGGGAACATTAGATATGGAAATGACGCCTCAACCCCCCCCCAGGTGACCTAGACTCCACCGTGATATACGCACACACTTGACACACACACACACACACACACACACACACACACACACACACACACGATTTTCTCTTCAGTGCGATGACGTCTTGTATTTAAATCCCATGTACTCCAGACGATTTTCTTCACGTTTTGACTCTGCATTACCTCGTTCACTGCTCGGCGGAAGGAAGAACTGAACAGTAATGTTGGAAGAGGGAAGAACTGAACAAAGGAAGCTATTGTACTGGAGGGCTAAAAATTCAGACACACATCCGAAAAGCTACGGCATTCTTTCGTTCATGACACAGCCAACGCACACGATCAAACATTTCCCGCTCAACTCGTCACCTTTGCAATATTGTAGGCTTCCTCTTTTTAGTCTCCCCCCCCCCCCACTCCTCCCTATGACCTCCAGTTTTTTCAGAACTGTGTCCGGGTATCGTGAAATGAACGGCTTTTTTTTTATTTTTTTTTTTTTTAAATGACGGAATGATTTTGCAGGCTTCCAGCATTTTATCCCCCCCCCCATTTTTTTTACACAGAGAAAAACTCACACACCTACAAACACAATACATAAAGGCAAATTCACACAATAAACAAATTAAATAAAAATTGAATATACATACATATATCACACACTTCCTGCCACTGGCCTTCAATGTTCATGGAGCTTCCATCACAGGAGGATACATGTGCAATGTTTGCAGTCACGTCCACCCGTGTGTGTGTGTGTGTGTGTGTGTGTGTGTAGTCGATAAAAAAAAATCTCGGTGCATACTTCGCGCGAAACAATCGGACAGAAAATGATCGTTAGTGCAAAATCCATGATGATCTTACCCCCACTCCAATAAACTGGATTTCATGAGGATGTCATATACTTCGTTTGCTTGACATCTCCCAGTCAGTACTGTTATCATATACATATTCAGATAAAAACAAAATAAGCACCTGGGAACAACACAAGATATAAGGATCATTAAGGATATCAAAGAACCCCTCCTGCTCCATACTTTCTTGATCGATACATACTGTTCATACTGTACATACGCAAACCCCATACGCTCTCTCTCTCTCTCTCTCTCACACACACACACACACACACACAGCCACCTTGCCGACTCATGCAGGCAACACACACACGCACGCACACACACTTCCGGAGAGGTGTGGGTGGGAGTGATGGTGGTGGTGCAGGTGGTGGTAATGGTAGTGTTGGTAGCCTAATGGTAGTTGCGATGATGGCAGTAGCTGTGATGGTGGTAGAGTTAACATATGTGGTAGCTATGGTAGTGATGATGATGGTTGCGGTTGTGATGTGCTAGTGGTAGTAGTTGTCATGGCGTTGCAGGTTGTTGTGGTGGTAATGGTGGCAGCTTTGGTGGTGATGGTGGTAGCTTTGACAATGGTAGTGGAGTGGCAGAAGTGGCTTGGTAATGGTAGTACGATGGTAGGTGTGGTAGTAACTGTGGTGGTGATAGTTGTTATTATGTAAATAATGGTGGTAGCTGTGGTGATGTGATGTAGGTACTGGTACCGACTGTGGTAGTTGTGGCGACGGCGGTGGGTGTAGTGGTGATGGTGATAGGTGTGGTGGTGATGGTGGTAGCTGTGGTGGTGGTACTGATGTTGGCAGCTGAGATAAAGTGATAGTAACAGATTTTTTTTTTTTTTAGTTGGCAATGACAGTGGAAATGATGACTGCAGTGGTAATAGCTACGTGATGATTATGATGATGATGATGATGATGATGATGATGAAGACGATGATGATGATGTGTGGTAGTTGTAATAAGCACGATGTAATGATGGCAATTGGTAGTGTTGGCAAGGTGTGGTGGTAATGTTGGCAGACTGTATGAAGATACTGGTTTTTATGTTGTGGTAGTTGTGGCAGCCGTGATATAATGGTGTTCGATGTGGTGGGTATGATGTAATGTGGTGGATTTTGCAGATGTGGTGGCGGTGGCAAAATGTGGTAATGCTAATAAATATGACGATGGCTGTGGCTATTATGACATCCGTAATGACAGTTGTGGCTGTGGTAGTGGTAGCAGTTGTGGTAGTGTGGTTGAGAAGGCAGGGGTGGTTGATGGTGGTAACTGCGATGATGGTTAGGAAACTTATGATATCCATAATGATAGTAGTTGTCGCTGTGGTAGGCTAGTGGTAATTGTGGTAGGTGTGGTGGTGGTGAGGTGTGTTGGTAGCAGTAGGTGTGGTAGTAATTATGATGACAATGGCTGACCTAATCTTAACATCCGTAATGGTTGCAGTTGTGGTAGTGGTAATTGTGGTAGTTGTGGTAGGTGTGGTGGTGGTGGTGGCGAGGTGTGTCCTTCAGTGTGGCTGGGACGGTGTTAGTGTGAGGTGCGTTTCTCTCCCTTCCTCCCTCCCTCTCTCACCTCCCTTCCTCCTGTCACGCGTTTCTCTTCCTCCCTCTCTCCCTCCTTCTCTCGCGTGTTTCCCTCCCTCCCTCCTTCTCTCGCGTGTTTCCCTCCCTCCCTCCTTCTCTCGCGTGTTTCCCTCCCTCCCTCCTTTTCTCTCTCTCCTTCTCCTTCCTTGTATCACGTGTTTCTCTCTCTTCCTTTCTCCTCCCTTCCGTGTTCTTCTTCCTCCTTACTTCATAAATTACTCTCCCTCTCTCTCCCGTTTCCTCCTACGTTCCTCTCCTCCCTCAGTCTCCTCTCCTCCATTCCCATGTTCCTCTCCCTTCCTACCCCCCCCCTTCTACTCTCCTTCCCTTCCCTTCTCCCTCGCCCCATTACTCATTTCTCCACCTCCATTCCTTCCACTATTCTCCCCCTCCTTTCACCCTTCCTGTTCCTCTTTTATTCTTCTCTTCCTTTCCGCCCTTGCTCTCTTCATTCATCCTTTTCTCCCTTCCTTAATCTCTTCTACCTCCCTCACTCCACTCCCTCCATTCCTTAACACTCCCTCCCTTCCTGTCTCCCTCCCTCCATTTCCGTGTTTCTCTTCCTTCCTCCCTCCTTCACCACCACCGTCTCTCCCTCCCCCCCTTCTCTCTCTCTCTCTCTCTCTCTCTCTCTCTCTCTCCTTCATCCATTTACATTTACGTGTAAGCTGTCGTCAATGAGCAACCAACTTACTGCTGATCACTTTCATACATACATACATACATACTCGTACACCGGTATGCATACATACCGTACATACATTCATACATACATACATATGTATATATGTATCAGAAATACATTCATAAATACCTGTATACAGAAATCCAACTACTTCCCTATTTACCTACTGTAAGTACTTCCATACACGTACTAGATTCCTACTTAGGGCCTACCTTCCTATCTACTTACCTACTTTCTCTTTTACCTACCTATCGCCATTTCTTACCTACCTGCCTATATCCCACCCTCTCTCACTTACCTACCTTCCCTCTCTCCCTCCTTCCCTCCCTCCCTCCCTACCTATTTACTTTGCTTCCCTCCTTTCCCACCTGCGGACCTACTCACATAACTTCCCTCCCTCCCTCCCTCCTTCCCTATCTACCTTCCTGCTTCCTTCCATGCCTACCTCATAACCTACATCCCTCCCCTCCTCCCTCCCCACCCGTTCATCTACCATAAACCTCCATTCTAACTCCCCGCCACCACCTTCTCCCTGACAGCAAACGTTTCCACCATCGTAAACGTTTCGGAAGCACGTGGTCCCTCGCGTAAGTAAACGTTTCTTTTCTGGGAAGGGTAAAAAGAGGGGGAGGTGAATTGAATGAGAGAGTAGGGGAGAAGGAAGGAAGAAAGGCGTTAAGGAAAGAGGGAATGACTGTAAGAAGGAAAGAGAAGGAGGGAGGACGGAAGAGAGGAATGGAAGGAGAGAGAAGGAAGAAGCTAAGGACATGGAGAGGTGAGATATGGAGCGATGAGGAAGGGAAATGAAGGGAATGTCAAGAAATGGAAAAGAAAGACGGAGACAGGGAGAAGGAAGAATGAACAACGACGGTAGGAGATGTCAGGAGAAGAATAAACTGTAAAAGAGAAGGAAAAAAAGGAAAGAAAGGTGCAGGAAGAGGAAAGGAATAAAGGAAGACAGGGAGGGGAAAAATAAAGGAAAGGAAGAAACTGAGAGAAAGAGAGAGAGAGAGAGAGAGAGAGAGAGTGAAGGCAAGGAAGGAAGACTAGGACGGCAGGGGAAGATGGGTAAGATGTAAGGTTATGATACGTGACGAAGGAGAGGATTAGGAGGGGAAAGAGCAATAACGGAGCGGAAAGGGAGGAAGAATAATGAGGGGAAGTGAAAAGGAAGGACGAAAGAGGGAGCGGAAAACGGACAACAAGAAAGAGAAGAAACACGGAAGGACGTGAAGGAAAGGAAGACAGGAAACAACAGACTAATCATAATGAAAAAAAAAAAATGCGAATAAGAGAGCGAGAGAAAGTAGCGATACGATGGAAAATATATATTAAAAAAAAAGGGGGAGGGGGAGTAACCAGATGAAAGGAGATTAACCCTTTCAGTACAACATCGCATTCTACCGTATATTTTGGCTACCTCCAGACGATTTTATTCAACTCCGGAAAAAAAAAAAAAACTTATTGAAGGGATCACTGAAGGCTGTATATACCTCTGCCAGTTTGAAGTCTCCCCTAAGCTGCATAAAGTCGTCAGAAAACAGCAAGAATAAAATACAAATAAAACACAAATAATAAGTTCGTTCTCAAGCGTTCAACATTAATTAACATGAGCAAAACAGTTCAGCTCACCCCTACAGTGAAAGTTATGTCACTGTTAAGTATATTCTTGCTGCAGTCAGACGAATCGATTAAACTCAGGAAAAGCCTCTGGTACTGAAGGGGTTTATTAAGGCTATATCTAACCCATCCAGTCCAAGCTCTATCCTTAGCTGAACAAAATCGTCTGAAAATAACTAGAATATACACCACCGGATTCAAAGTGTTAAGCCCTTCAGCCGGGAATGTATTTATTTTTTTTATAACAAGATGAACGGTGGAAGGAAAAACAAAGTAAATGAAAAAAATAATCCACACATCTATTTCCATAATCTATCTCCAGACGATTTTATTCAGCTTCCAATATACTTTTATAATTGGAGGGGAGGAGCGACACCGGATAGAGACGCCTTCATTTGGTGGCACGGATATAACCCTGCTTCTCCTCTGCCCACCTCTCCCTCCCGATCCCCCCAAAAGACGATGGTGGACTGTAGGAGGGAATATTCAGCCAGCAGTCCACCGGGTTCACATGTAGTTAAGTCCGGGGTTACAACTACTACTCTTACTGCCACCCATGGACTACCAGCGCTAAATAAAATCGTCTGGTAGTAACACGGATAAACTGCCCTACTACGTCATCGTGTTGAAGGGGTTAAAGAAACGAGAGAGAGAGAGAGAGAGAGAGAGAGAGAGAGAGAGAGAGAAGATTTGGGTCAGAAAAAAGGAAGATAGATGGAAGGACGTTAAGGAAAGGAGGAAGGAGAGAGAGCGCGATGAAGAGGGGTGGATTAAGGAAAAGACGTAAGGGAGAGGGAAGGGAGGGCCAAAGTAGGTGCTTAGGGAAGGGAGGAGGGGGAGAGGGGGAGGAAAGAGGAAGAGGAGGGAAGTTGGGGAGAGTGTGAGTATTGCAGAGAGGAAGAGGAAAGAGGCTAGGGACTGTGTAAAAGTTATAACAGTAGTACATTACTATTATTACCACTACTGCTACTATTACCACAAGAACAGCAAGAACAAAAAGAATAACTAATAATAATATTAAATTATTATTTTTATCATTATCATCACAATCAATATTAGCAGTAGAAGTAGTAGCAGCAGCAGTAGCAGTGGTAACAAGGAATGTAGAGCAGTAGTAGCAGTAGTAGATTTAGCAATATTACAATTTATAGCAGTGATAGTAGTTACGTAACAGTAGCACTGATAGCTTAGATGAAGTACAGTATGAGTAGTAGGTAGAACAGGTGGTAGAGGCAGCCTAAGTAGGAACATTGGCAGTAAAGCCTAAACAACTGTAGGCCATTTTTCACTGGGAATCGACGTTTTCTCAGATTGATGACGATGTTTGGCAAGGGCAGTGAATGCTTTCCTGATATTCATTTCCCTTCAGTGTAGCCTTCCCGTAAGTGATATGAAATGACCTGCAGTAGTTGACAGGGAAAGGCTACCGCGGAAAAGTTATTCTAAAATTATATAGTTACTTAATGACTGAAATAATACATGCATCTGAATGTACCTCGTCTCAATACTTGGTGGGAAAAGGTGATGATGATGATGATGATGATGATGATGATGATGATGATGATGGCTGCATTCATACCGTTTATTCATTACTTTGTCTGACTACGTACATAACTTAATAAATGGGCTCCTACGCTCCTGATGGGGCAATGTAGGATTGGATGATGGATGGATGGATGGATGGATGAAGGAATTTTCATTTAGTGTGGGAATCGCCGAAATATATGTGGTACTAAAGGTTTTTGTTCAGATAAAGTTGATTTCGCAGTGGGAAAATGGTGCAGTTACTAACATTAGCAAATAACAGTTGTGGCAATGGTGGTTACAGTAGCAGCAGTGGGTACTGATCGCGGTATTAGTGGTGGTTATGGTGGTAGTGGTTTTGGTGGTAGCATTAGCGTTCGTGGCAATAGTGGTGGTTATGGTAACAGCGATAGTTAAGGTATTACTAGTAGCTGTGTTATGGTAGTAGTGGTAGTAGTTATAACTGTCGTGGTAGGAGTGGTTACTGCAGTGGTTACTGCTGGTGTAAATACATGTAGTAGAGGCAGTGATGATAGTAGTAGTAGTGACAGTGATGTCATGGCGATAATGGTAATAGCAAAAGTGGTAGTGGTAACAGCAGTTGTGGCAGTGGTGGTGGTGGTGGTGGTGGTGGTAGTAGTAGTAGCAGTAGTAGTAGTAGTAGTGGGGGTGGTGGTAGCAATAGTAGTAATAATTCTCTGGCTACAATATTCCTGCCTCCATTACCTCTTCCATGCATCACCCGTCCACTAACCAATCTCTCTCACTCCATCTCAGTCCCACCCCCCCTGCCTCTGTCACCTTTCCCCTCCCTCCATCCCCGTGACTCTACACCTCCTTATCTCTCTCTCTCTCTCTCTCTCTCTCTCTCTCCAAATGCCACGCCAAAAACACCTCGTTTTTAACTCTCCTTCTTTGTCTTTCTCTACCTTTTTCTGCGAGACTGTTTTTACGAGGGACAGAAAAATGA
>NC_136977.1:7637157-7639657 GCF_032717465.1 Coenobita brevimanus | reverse complement strand
AGAACCTCACGAAATCTTGCTAAACTAATCGCCATTAAACCTAAGGCAGGGAATTTTGCTTCATCAGTTCGGAATCTCGTAAGTGTAAAAGTATTACGGATGGTACTGTGCATTATGTCATTTTGTTTCAATGCAGAGGTATACGTATGATAAGCATAATCTCTTGCATATTCCACCTTCACCTGCAATTATCTTTTCAGCCAGCTCACCTACCTCACCTTATCCCAATTACTCATCTCATACCTAACCTGTTCACTTCATTTCATCGGGAAAGCTCATGCCATCTCACTATTTCATATCAATTATCTCACCTAATCTTACCTGTTCATCTCATTTCATCTCACCTGCTACCTTTTATGTTATCTCACCTTGATTTTTTTTTTACACTTTATCTGTTTACCTCACCTCATCACACCTGTTTATTTTAATCTCATTACTCTTGTCATCTCATCTCACGTAGCTCATTGCACGTGGTCACTTCGTTTCATCAGCTCATCTCAGTATGTCCCAGTAGTTTATTCCATCTCATCTCCTCACCTCACTGCATCTCATCTCACTTCCTCATCTACTGTACTCAATAAACTTCACTTCACCTTACCTTATCACTTCTCGTCCCCAGGTGTACTACGATAACCACATCACTAAAGTCCATCTCTCTTTTTATTTTCCAGACAGTGGCAGTTCGACCGGAGACCGCACCACAAAGGAAGCCCTAACCGAAGACTGCTCTGCCGATCCGGACAAGTCGGGTAAGTGTGTTTGTGTGTCCGAGAGTGAGAGAGCATCCTGTAAAAAAGAAAGAGAATGTGTGAGAAATCCTGTGGAAAAGAAAATGATGGCCCAATTAAATCTCCTTAAAAACATATTACCCCATTAAATCTCTCAGTGACTTGTGTAATTATTGTGTTTAATTCTGCTTCATTTATTTTTTGTGGCCTCTATCAAGTAGCTGCCTTAAATACATATATATAAAAAGCCATGTGTAGCTACAGGCGGTTTTTATGTGGCTGTATTGTCGTATATTCTGTGTATATTAAGCTTTTTGTGTATATATATGAAAATACTGTTATAATTTATTGTCTATAATGGCTGCGTATATTTTAAGTATGTGATTATATATTCTCCAGTGTACAGTTTCCTAGAATTAACAACATTCCTAGATTTACTTAACATGCCTAGATTTAGTGATGCAATCGTGTGTCTTTTCCCTTTCACTGTATAAGCAATTCGTTATTCATTTTTATGCATCGTGGAGTGCCATTGTGTGAGAGGCATGCAGTTGTTGTTTTGCGTTAACCTGCATGACACCCCAGCCTACCTACCTGTATGGTTTACCTGTCCTCATTAACGTGCATCTTGTTGGAATGATGATGATTATTACCTGTATTATTATTTCCAGTTGTTTTTATTATTATTACTATTATTGTGTGTGTGTGTGTGTGTGTGTGTGTGTGTGTGTGTGTGTGTGTGTGTGTGTGTGTGTGTGTGTGTGTGTGTGTGTGTGTGTGTGTGTGTGTGTGTGCGTGCGTGCGTGCGTGCGTGCGTGCGTGCGTGCGTGCGTGTGTGTGTGTGTGTGTGTGTGTGTGTGTGTGTGTGTGTGTGTGTGTGTGTGTGTGTGCGCGCGCGCGCGGTGTGGGGGGGGGGGATGACGCTGTAAGGGAGTATGTGAGCAAGAGAACTAAAGGGGTGTTAGGAGGAGACAATGGAAGGGAGTTTAAGGGAAAGAAAAGGGAGATCTAAATGGCGGGAAGGGGGGAAGGTTAGGTTATAGACAGATGAGGTGTATAAAAAGATGGGGAGAAGCACTGAAAAAATATGTGGACGGAAAAGAAGATAACTTGAGACGGAAGGTGATGGGTATGGGGGTCACGGCCGTAAGGAAAGGTAGGACGAGAAATTTACAGACAGTAGGAGTTTGGAAAGATAAGGGGAACTGAAGGTAAATAAGGAGAAAAAAGGAAGAAACTAGGTACTGAAGGAGACAGGTACACAGAAAATTAGGGTACTGAGGAAGGAGAAGAGGGGATATAAGAGTAATGAGTAACTGAGTTGGAGATGAAAAAAGCAGGACAGCAAAGATGAAGACAGCCCTGAATAAGAAAGGAAAAAAAAAGGGGGTTACCTGGTACCTTCTGTGATGGGTGGAGGGAACAGAAGAAGAAATGCAGCAGTAAGGAGAGAGAAAGGCTCCTAAAAGAAAAGGAAGAGATAGTATGCATTAATAAGGATGGAGAGACAAGGAAGAGAAGTGGAGGAAGTGCATCAGACGGAAAATGTGGGGATAATATTAAGCAGAAGAGGAGAAAGAATATTGATGAGTGTGAGTAAGTAGAAGCGGAGAAAGAATATTTGTAGAGACTGAATATGTAAAAAAGTGTGAGTTTTTGGATATGGGGAAGGGCATGTGAGAGTATACTGTATAACTTAAAAAAAAAATGAAGAATGAATGAGGGTGGATGGAAGATTGAGAGCAAGAAAATGTGTAAGATACTAAGAATTA